>NC_090652.1:242445749-242745749 GCF_040937935.1 Hyperolius riggenbachi | reverse complement strand
AAACCCTCTTATCAGGAACTATTGATATAGTCATTAATGTAGGTTGCATATGGCTAGCAGATGAAAATAGCCTGTCTACACTTGCTATTTTATATAGAAAATACTGCAGCAAAAATAGTGACAGCTTGTTGTTAACTCTCTCCTACTTATTTTGAAGGAAATGGAAACCTCACCTTGATTTTATGAAAGGATGCCATGAAACATCCCCTACTTAATTTATTCATATTTTTAATCTTCTACAATACAGAGGTCATATGATTTTTACTGAATGGATAGTGGTTTATTAAATATTCTGAAACATTAACATTATTTTAACTTATAAAACTGTTTAAATCTTTCTAGAGACTCAAAAAAAGATATTAGTTTTGTTTCAGTAACTTGCATGTGTTAATATTTCAAAAAATGACCATCATTCATTGAAAAAATACCTTTAGAGTCTTCCTTTGCCTCTTTAATAATCCTTGTAAGAATTTTCTCCTCAGCAGCAAGCTTCTCATGCGCCTCAGAAACTTTAAAGATATTAGTATTAATTCAAGAACTCTTGCGTGCTCTTAGCCACAGTATATTGACACATATTATCGTGCAAGATATAAGCTACCTTGGACATGTCGGACTACTTCCTTTTTGGTAACAACCCTTGGGAGCTTTTCGTCTGTCTTTTTGGAGACCTCTGTTATTTGAAAATATATCACCATTGGATTAGGGAGGATTCACTAACAAAAATCTAAAGGTTACTTTATTGCTTGCTGATTTAGCTATTACAGTTATACCTTCCACTGTTGGCCTTGTTTCTTTCGTAGGCTTTAGAAATTTCTGTCCTGCTAGCTGGGTCTCTTGAGCATCAGGAACTTAAAAGAAAGTATTTTCAGTTACGTCAGTGTAAGCTGACAACTATGATAACATAACTAAGAGTAATATACAGTATATCATAATTCTCTACCTTCCACTTGATGGACTGCTTCTTTTTTGGTAGCAATCATGGGTATTTTCACATCTACCTTTTTGGGAATTTCTGTCATGTAAAACATTAGAATTGTTTTAGACAGTCATAAATTAGTTTCTAAATGGATGCTAAACTAAGAAACTGATATACCTTCAGGAACTGGAGCTACTTTAGAAGGCATTTTGGTAGGAACTGGCACAGTTGGTTTTTCAACTTGATCTGCCCTAAAATATTTCTCTTCTACATTAAAAGAAAAGCAGCTTAATATTTAGGGTGGTATTAAATGTTGTCAAATATAATACAAACTTTGTTATTAAAAAAGCTTGTTACTAAGTTTCTATAAGTTATATACCTTTTTCTTGTTCTGGGGGTGTTACAGTGGGCAGTTTCTCGTCTACCCTTTGTAGAAGATCTGTTAAATCTAAAAATGAATGACAGTTTGGTAACTGTTCAATACCTTTCACTGTTAACAAGCTCAATATTCTGTTAATAAAATATGTCTTCAGCTGCTGAACCTGTTTTCATCTCAGAGACAATAATGGCCTCAATTCACTAAGATTAACTCCTGTCTTTAATAACTCTTCTGAGCTGTTTTACAGTTATCACAATTATATCACCATGGTGATAACTGTAAAACAGCTCAGAAGAGTTATTAAAGACAGGAGTTAAGCTTAGTGAATTGAGGCCAATGGCTTCTATTTTAATGTCTACAATAATTTTTTTAGGGGGAAATAATCACTTAGTATGTAAAAGCACAGTCATTACAACAAAACTAATGTTTTAAAGGGAACCTTAACTGAACGGGGGTGAAGAGTTTCACTTACCTGGGGCTATTACCAGCCCCCTGCAGCAGTCCTGTGCCCTCTGAGTCGTTCTGGAATCCTCTGGTCCCCCACTGTCACTTAGTTTTGTTTTTGACGACTCACCAGTCGGCCGGCCGCCATGCGTATTATTGGACGCATTCTCTACTGCAATTAATGCTGTTGCAGACCGCAACGCATACAAAAATACGCGTTGCCGCATTCCGCACGCGTAGATATGCAGCAACGCGTATTTTTGTATGCGTTGCAGTCCGCAACAGCACTAATTGCAGTATGGAATGCATCCAATAATACGCATGGCGGCCGGCCGACTGGTGAGTCGTCAAAAACGAAACTAAGTGACAGCGGGGGACTGGAGGATTCCAGAGCGGCTCCGAGGGCACAGGACTGCTGCAGGGGGCTGGTAATAGCCCCAGGTAAGTGAAACTCTTTACCCCCTGTTCAGTTAAGGTTCTCTTTAAGGCTATTTAAAATAATACATTCAGATGAACTATTGATACTGGCAATCATCTAAATGGCATATGGCTGATGGATGAAACTTGTTGAGGCTTATAGGTCTAAAAGAGGTTGTCTATCTATACTTTTTATATACAGCTTACTGTACTAAATATAGAGACAGCCTGTTGCAAACTCTCGTCTATTCATTTTGGAGGATAAGGAAATAACGTCTTTATTTTATTTTTTAAAATATAGAGATAAAGATAAAGAAAAGGGTGGGGACGGGGACTGTAAAACAGGGCTCACTTAATATATTTTTCACAGAATTTACTACTACTTCTTAGGTAATCTGTAATGATACTCCTATTTTCACTTACAGTGTTGATCACACATTTCCTAAACATTATAAGATAAATAAGATATTAGTTTTTCGTCAACTATGTTAGTATAGATTCATATTTCCCAAAATATTCATCATTGAATGAAAATATACCTTCAGGGCCTTGCTTTGCCCTTGTAAAAGGCCTTGTAAGAATGCTCTCCTCAGGGGCCAGTTTCTCAGGCACCTCCAAAACTTTAAAGATATTAGTATTAGTACAAGAATTATTGAGTGCTCTCAGCTATACCAACATAAATAAATGTGCAAGATATTAGCTACCTTCAATGTGCTGGAGTACTTCCTTTGTGGTAACAACCCGTGAAAGTTTCTCATCTGTCCTTTTGGAGACCTCTGTCATTTAAAATGATATCACCACTGGATTAGGTATTCTTAGAAAGTGACAAATCACTACTAGAAAAAAAATGTCTGAAAAGTATTATCTTTCTTAGCGATATACTATATAAATATACCTTCCACAGCTGGCCTTGCTTCTTTCTTTGGCTTTAGAAATTTTTGTCCTGCTATCTGGGTCTCTTGAGCCTCAGGAACTTAAAAAAGAATTTGTTTCCATTAACTTGATATAAAGTATTCGCTATAATTGCTTACATTTTTTTTTCAATCATTTACCTTCCATTTGACGGACTGCATCTTTTTTGGCAGCAATCCTAGGGATTTTCATTTCTGCCTCTATAGGAACTTCTGTTATGTAAAATATCAGCATTGTTTTAGACAGGGACAAATAAATCCCTAAATAAAGGCTAAAACTCAGAAAGTGGTATACCTTGAGCAACTGGAGCTGCTTTGATAGGCTTTTTGGTAGGAACTGGCACTGTTGGTTTTTTCACTTGGTCTGCACTAAGATATGTCTCTTTCACTTTAAAAGAGAAGTGTTCATATTAATGTTGATATTAAAGCCCTCATGAGAAATTATTAAGTTTAAAAGTTTCTTTCTAAATTTTATCTTTTTTTTTTTAGTTTTGTATACCTTCAATAAGAACAGGAACTTGTTCTGGGAATGCTACAGTGGGCGATATCTCTTCTGTCCTTTGTGTAATTTCTGTTATATTTAAACATTTAATATCAATTAGTAAATATTTAATGAATTATTCTAAGTATCAAGTTTAATATTCAGTTAAGAAGATGTACCTTCTGCTGGTAAACCTGTTTTTCTTTCAGAGACAATGACTTTTTCCTCTTCTACAGTTGTTTTTATGTATGTCTCAGCTTAAAAGATATTAGTCAATGTTAAATCTTGGAAAAATCTAACTAATGTACAAAGCTATGAGTAATCTATAACATTTACATTATATACCTTGGTAAGGAGGCACAACTGTTTTAGAATGCCTTTCTTGTTCTTGAGACATTTCCCTGAGGGTCTTGGCTACTTTAAAGATATTAGTAAGACTTTACGAACAACACTTTATACAAATATTCAAAACATAAAATATTGCATGCATGAATGTAAATATGACATATGTATAAACACTTGATCTACCTTCTGGCAGAGAAACAACTTCTTTTTTAGGAAGAGTGCGCTTGAGTTTTTCCTCTTGCACAATTTCTTAAGAGATAAGATTTTAGTAAGACTTTAGAAACAAAACACTTAACATAAGATACACAGAAAACACTAGACACACTTATAATGACAAACTTAATGAATGAGATAATGATTGACCATGGATATTCATAATACCTTGAGTGGGGGGAGCTATTTCTTTTTTAGGAATTGTGCGAAGTACTTTCTCCTCAAGCAGAGTTTCTTGTTGGACCACTGGCACTTAAAGATATTAGTGGCACTTTAGAAATATAGACCATTCTAAAGAACAATGATAAATACAGAAACACACAGATAACACATTTTGCATCGAATCAAGTATACTGTATACCTTTCTTTGGTGGAATACGTTTCTTATCCACAAGAGGAGAAGGAACCTTTATTTCTTCCTCAGCTTCAGTCACTTCCTCAGCCACTTTAAAGATATTAGTTTTTTTAAGATATGTAGAACTTTACACAATAAAACATATACACTAATACATTGAAACACAAGCAATAACATAACAAACATGGTGTAATAGTCCTAGTGCTTGCATCACATATTTAAAGTAAAAAGGTTGAATCAGCTGCTGTAGCTGAAAGTGATAACTACCTTCAATTGTAGTAACTGTTTCTTTTTTAAGAGCAGGGACAGGTCGCTTCTTTTCTTCCACTGTTTCTGGGACTTTAGCCACTTTAAAGAAAAGTGAATGTTGTTTAGGGCATTCACATGCAGCTGTTCTGAAAGCTAATGTCAATTCACTTTGCTGTGTTGTACCTTTAAATGGTGGGGTAACCTCTCTCCCAGGGACAGGTGTAGGTTCTAACTCTTTTGGTACAATTTTCTTTGGTAGCTCTGATATTTTAGGAGAGAAACAGTAGACTATGATGTAATTTAGTACTGAATTTATTATAATTTTTAGTTATTAATTTCCTTCAAAACAGAAATATTATTTGTATGCTATATACAGAAGCAGCCAAATATAGCTGAATGTTGTTGTAATTACAAATTAATTCTTTTGTAAATAGTTAGTATGCTATTCACGCATATTTGATGCAGTAGCAATACCTTTAGGGGGAGGAGGTGGAGGAGGAGGAGGAGGAGGTATCTCTTTCTTAGCAATTGGAGTGGGTATTTTCTGGTCAGGAACAACTTTAGGGGGAGCTTCTGGCACTTAAAAACAGCATATATATATATATACTTTAGTAACCTAAAATTGCACTAAATAAGATGTTTAGTGTAGAAGAGAAGACACAAACACAAAACAGTTTATAAACAGAGATATACACAATATACCTTTGGCAGTAGGTACTTCCTTTTTAAAGGGTTTAAGCATCACCTGTTCTTCTGGTGCAGGCACTTTAAAGATATTAGTAGCAATTCAGTGTTTTTTTTTTTAACACAGACATAAAACAAGACTAGTCTATGACACATCTAAAGCAGCTATATACCTTCCACTGGCCTTGGTTTCTTTTTAATAGTCAGAGGCTTTTTCTCAGGAACAGCCATCTTTGCTTCATCTGGTTATAGAAATAGTGTGTGTATTTTATCAACTGGTGAAAGACATCTCAGTATAAACTGAAGAGATCAGCATTTAAATATATGTTTTTGTGACTTAAACTACTGTGGTTGTAGGTCCACTATATCCCCCCCCCCCAAAAAAAAATACTATACACTATTTTTCATTATTTCTTAGCTCTAACCGGGGTAGGTTATGCCTAAAGAATGTAGCAATTAATAACATAAATCATTTTAACTAAGAATATTGTCATAGTACAACCACTGTAATTAATTTTTAACCCCTTCAGGACCATAGGCTTACACCCCCCTTGTGACCAGTCTATTTTTTACAATTTAGGCCACTGCAGCTTTATGGGCTCGCTGCAGGGCCACACACCTCAGCACACAAGTGATCCCCCTTTTCTGCCCACCAACAGAGCTTTCTGTTGGTGGGCTCTGATCCCTGCTGGTATGTTTGTTTATTTTTTTATATTTATTGTGTTTTTTTTTTTCTTAATACATTTTACTATTTTTTAATTATTTTTTATCCCCTCCCTCGCTCCCCCCACCAGCCAATCCCAGCGATTGGCTCTCATAGAAATCAGCCTATGAGAGCCGATCGCTCTCTGAGCCTCCCAGGGGGACAGCCATGTCACACGGCTGTCCCCAGTACAGCGCTGCCGTAGATCGCAGAGCTGTTCAATGTAAATATGTCTAACAGTCTCCCAGTGGTGATCGGAGATGCGCACGCATCAGGGCACGATCGCCTGCAAAGCCCCGCCCCAGGACTTCAGGCCAATTGGCGTTGAGCGGTCCTGGGGCTACAACCCCATTCACGGCAATATGCGTGGAGCGGTCGGCTACAGGTTAACATGTATAAATTATGTTTAATAATATTAAATACAGTAACAAAATTATAGTTATTTACTATTCTATTGACGTTTAGCCAACCTTTTTATAAAATAAAGAATACAGATACAGTGCAGTAAAGGAATGTAAAATTGTGCACTTATTGTCAGTGATTGATTAATAAAGACACACAACATTTAAACAAGACAAACTTACAAAATATGAAGATTTTAGTAACACTGAAACCAAAGATATGTAATAATACCTCTGGTTAAGGGAATCTTTTTGGGTAACTCAGTAATTTCTTCAGCTTCTTCTGGTGACACCATCTTCAGTACTTCAGGCACTTAAAATACATTGTGCTTATTTAGCAAAGATGATAATATAATATAGTCTCTTTATTAATCATTAAGAGGATTAGAAAGTGTGGAATGTAAACTAAAATGTAAAGTGTTTGCTGTTTAAGAGATTGTTGCTTACACCCAGTTGGTAAAACAGTGAAACATCAATTGAATATTTTATCTGGGATCTATTTTAACTGAATTGATAAACTTAGTTAAAGGCCATTTATGTGCCAGTAAAACAACAGTATGCTAAGCATTTGTTAGCTTAAACAATTGCCAGGGAAGTTTAGAATATTACTCACATAAATCCCAGATAAAATATATTCGTACCTACATATAAAAATATAATAATGAAGATATAGGCTTTCCTTGTGTACCTTTCATTGGTGGTGCTTCTGGGATAACCTTTGTCACTTTTTCTTCAGGAGTAATCTTCTTGGGTGCTTCTGGCACTTTAAAGAACATCATATTTTCTTAAGAACAATGAACATATGCCACAGTGACAGAATTTAGATTGTATTTACAAAACAAACAAATAATGATGACATCAAGGCATGGGCTTAAATTTGGATTTAGGTGATCCAGATAGTTACTATCCGGATTTCACCCAGTAATGCTGTGTGGGCTGGGCGGGGGGGGGGGGGTCAAGCTTACCTATCTGACGTCTTCTTTGCTCATCCCTCGGCGCCTCCCACGATGCGTTCCAATCTGCCGTCACGTGATTACAAACACTTCCTCCTTCAACCTGGAAGGAGGAAGTGTTTGTAGTCACGTGACGGAGGATTGGAACGCATCGTGGGAGGCGCCGAGGGACGAGCAAAGAAGACGTCAGATAGGTAAGCTTGACCCCCCCGCCCAGTCCGCACAGCATTAATGGGTGAAATCCGGATAGTAACTATCCGGATCCCCCGAATCCGAATTTAAGCCCATGCCTGATGACATCAATAAAAAAGGTAAAACTACATAAGACACAGATATAACATTAATGTGTCTAAAGAGGAAGCTAAGACAATACATATAAAGTATAAAGGTCGCACATAAAGAAAAGGACAACAGACTTTAACATAACATAATACATAAGATAGTACAGAACGCTATCTTGAAAAATCCTTTGTACCTTTAACTGGAAGTACTTGTTCTGGTTTAGGAATTCCCACTGGTGCCTTTCTCTCTGGGACCAACCTCTCAGGTGGCTCAGGCACTTTAAAATTTTTGAAACAATTTAAGGTGGTATATTAGCGAGTATATATATCACATTTGCACTTGACAGTAAACAAACACGCAAAAAAAGATAAGATCTAGAAACTGATGCAGTGTAAGATCTAGAAACTGATGTAATGTTATTGTGGAGAACGTTACAACAAAAATGTAGAGGTATACCTTTGTAAGGTGCAACCTCTTCTTTTTTAGGAGTAGGTACTTGTACTTTCTCCTCAGGTACTGGCCTCTTTCTCAGTTCAGGCACTTAAAAAACAATTATTTGCTTAATAACATCAAGAATACGTAAGAGAGTGGAACACACAGACAACAGCTAAAATTAAATCAAGTACAAACAGACATATAACAAGTCAGAATTGTGCATAATTTTGTATGAGTAGGTTTAGTATACATTAAAACAAGCTGTATGCAATATTATGTTGTTTTAATGAAGTCTAATCTTCTAATTGGTATAAATAATGTATATGACTAAGAAGCATTAAATATTAAAATAATGGATTTTGGAATTACTACAGCAAAAAAAAAAATCTACTATTTTTTTTCTTTAAAGAAGAAGGTTTGGGCGATGCATTTAAGTTTGCAAATACCATCATGAAATTAGCAAGAAAGATAAATATGACAAAACATATAATAAACATTTGTAACAAACAAAACAAACAAGAATACACAAATTAGTAGATAGACAAGTAATTTATGAAGGTACCTTTGGCAGGGGGAGCTTCTTCTTTTTTAGCCAAGGGAACTGGTACTTTCTCCCCTACTTTTTTTGGTACTTTAAGGACGTAAAACACATCACACATATTTGTAAGAATGACTAATGAAGCCAGTTAAGGACATCAACAAGACATGCTCTACATAAACACGTAAAGAAATTAAGATGCCAAAAAATATCAAGAGATAAATGACCAAGTGGCCAAATGTCTGTTGTATAATATTTTAGTTTGGTGGTGATATAAAATAAGGGAAACTGTCATTCCAGTACATACAAAAGTACATAAACACAAACTCAAAGAGGCACGAAAGATCAAAAAGAACACTAAAACTTATAATGACAGATGGTCTACCTTTGGGAGCTGCATCTTCCTTTTTAGGAGCTACTTTTTCCTCGGGTGTAATTTTCTTAGGTTTTTCTGGGGCTTTAAGAACATGATTTGAATTTTAAGGTTATGTTTAATTTTTTTTTTTTAAACTTATCATTAAGTACCAGGGTAAACATGAATTGTACCTTTAGGGGCTGCAACTTCCTCCTTCTTAGGCACAGGAGCAGGAATCTTTTCTTCAGGGACTGCTCGCTTATGCACCTCTGGTACTTAAAATACAGTATGATGATCGTTATAAGATGCACCCGAGATATGCCAACTTTTCATCCTCAGGTAATTATAACATATAACACAAATGGTTCTTATAACATAAAACACAAAACAATTCCCTACATCACATGTTTGTTCTCTAGTATTCTACCTTTGCTTGGAGGGGCCTCTTCCTTCTTTGCAGGAGGAGTTGGAAACCTTTCTTCTGGCACAGGTATCTTTGGTTTCTCTGGCACTTTAAAGATACATTATTTTGGTTGAAGAATATATTTCAAGAACTTAAAGGGTGCATACACAGCTAACAGACACATACATGTATTACACATAAAACAAGACAGTGTATTAAACATAAAAAATAATAAATAATCTCAATATTGTAAGGTTAACAGAAAGCTCCCTTTCACAGTGATACAATTACTAGAACATCCAGATTTTTTTTTAACCACAGTTAAGATAATTAAGGAAAACAATATATTCTGAAAGTAATTGTGCCTTTGGTACTTCAACTATAAAAAGTGGCAAAACAATATCCTAATAGTCAATTTGCAATCATAACTATACTGTAGTTATGCATATTAATATCGCATAAATTATTATAAAGAGAGCAAGTCAGTGGATAGCAAGTGCACTGTTTTTAGAAATAACTTTCAGCACTCAATTTTGTGTAAATAATTCTACTCTGCATCTAGTAACCAAGAAGACTTCATGGACATCCACCTAAAGATTGCATCGATCCTTGGCTCAATACAAACTACAACTTCACTACAGTTCTAGGGGATTTATAATATAGACAACTGTATTTCTATTTCTGCATCCCAAAGATCCAGAATGGTACAATTCATTCATATTGTCTCAATATAGTTAAAGTATCTCAAGAAAATCAACTTATTGATGGCTGTCAACAAGTTTTGAGGTTCACAAATTTCTAATTAGCTGCTAAGGCATACATTAATCCATTGTACTACTCTAATGCTGGGAATACACAATGAGATTTTTCAGTCGATTTAATGTCCGATCTTATTTTTGATCGATTTTCCAATCAATGTTCTTATATTTTCTTATCAATTTCCATTCACTTCTATGAGAAATCGATAAGAAAAACGATCAAAAATAAGATCAGACATGTCGGAAATTATCTATCGAACTATCTATCTACTGAAAAAACTTATGGTGTATTCCCAGCATAAGCAACATTTGCTATTTTGAAGAAGAGTACACACTTCACCTTGTAAGTTCACAGATAACTGACACCTAATACAGGTAGAAGAAATAGAAAAAACCTATTCCAGCTTTGATGGATAACTTATGTTCTTAAACGTTCACAAATCAAACACCTCTCTACCTTATGTCAATATACTCAGCACAAACTACTGCAGCAAAGGATAGAGATAAACAAAATTGCCAGCTTTCAGCTTTTTGAATGCCCCTTTTTGGTTTTATTACTCATCACTAAAGCAGTGGTGCATCAGACCATTTAGTTATGGATAACATTTTGCACTAAGGACACAGACACAATCTCATCAAATTCAGACCCCTCCTTGGAGAAAATTAGGGTTCTCTATACCCCTCGCTAGTGCCCATAGTTAGGCAGAAGTGGTAACTTGGTTGTAACCAAATGCCCAGAATGGTCAGTTGTACTGATTGATTGCAATCTTCTTATGTATGCAACCTTTAATAAAGTAGTAGGTAAGAGATCCCAGACCTGGAAATAAACACCTACTTTTTAATAACTAGTAATTTTAACTAGTAATTTTTTTTAACGGAAGCAACATAGGAACTCAATAACTAGGGCTATGTGCAATTCGTAACTGAATTAAGAGACAAACTGATTGGAATTCAGCCATAAAGCAATAAAATAAAGATCGTGGAATGTTCTGTTACAATTGACATAAAACAATTAAAATATAAAATCATTAACACTACAGTACTCTACATATTACAAATGCATATTGAGCTACAATTAAAAATAATAATTAATAAATTCCATATACACAAAATAATTTCTAAAAAACATCTGACACATAGGCCCACGCACCAAATATATTACAATGATAAGATTTCTATGCCACCTATTTTTCCTTAAAGGAAATACAAGTTCCTTTCCTATCTACATTGTTTTCACGAAACAAGTGATAATCTATAAGACAAATTAAATTACATAAGAAATGTAGCCTATATACCTTTTTCTGCTGGAACTCTTACTCTCTCCTCTGGTGCCCTCTCTTCGGGAACAGCTTTCCCAATGTCCTTGGAAACTTTAAAAATATAGTCATTTTTAGAATCCCAAAGAATAATTGTGGTCTCAGAATTAGTTTCTAGAGACAGAGTTAGAAGAGTAATCAGGTTTGTGTTTGATTCTGATGCTTGGATGGAGGCTAATAGTCAAAGAACCCCATCTCCTTAGCCAGACCCAATATAAATTATTGTCTGATCTCTGTCTCAAAGTTAAAAGTACTTTGGTAATGGTACACTTTACAGCACTTGTCCTTGAATACGGGCAAGACAGAAACTACAATACATTATCTGCAATAACCAAGAGTGTGATTTTCTTGATCTGCACTTTTGCAGTGCTTCTTTACAACATGCTGTTGCTGTGAAATGCCAAATCTTGATCACCGCTATAGGGCACAGTTGAAAAGGCAGCATTAAACTATTCTTCAAGCCCAAAGGACCAAACCAAAAGTCTGAAACAGGCTACACGTGGGGTTGATGTGACTGTGTAAAATTTCAAACTATAGGCTTGCTATACACCAGCGATTCTGGATGCTAGCCTGGCTTACAGGGGCATAAAGAGATAATTTGCATATTCATTAGAGGTGCATTGTGGGTAACCACAATTGTTCACTTAAAGCTCAATTATTGCAAGTTTCCCTCCGTTTTAAGAAGGCAAATCACACCAAGCATTGCTTTTTAGTAGGAGTATTTTTTGGTCTCTTTTAGCCCCCTATACATTCCTAGTGGTTTGGGTCACCACGAGCTGCTTGGTTACTCTCTCAAGCCCAAAGGAAAGTTGATTTTCAATCTTCCATTAGCAAAATTAAGTGGTGTTCAGCTGCTGCACGAGATGTACAAATGAAAAATACATTTTTAATCTGTGAAGTTGAAGACCAGACTGCAAAGTTCAGGTGTTGCTTACTGATGATTATTTTCAGGTGTAGAGACAAGTGCACATCAGTGTATTTTGTACCAAAGTACAGGTATGCTTTGAGATCATAAGGAATCTGTAGGGACCTGCTATATCCTTCTATCTCTGCTCCCACTAATGACAACTAAAACATGGAGATGAGAAAGAGTGTTTCTTTTTTTTTTATCCACAAATGTATTACTGCAAGAAGCATTGGAACACCATTAACAAAATATATTTTTCCCCCAGAAAGGACCACTGTTTTTCTAATGTTCCATTGAAGATACATTTTATGGTCAATTTAGTTTAAAGAGGTGCTTAACAGAGTTCGTCTTAAAGATACTTTGATGGCAGAAGAATAAACATACACACAACACAAGCTTTAAAGAAAGCATTTCCTTGCAGTGCAAAATTGGAATTAGCGATGAAGATGGAGTGTTTTTAGTTCTGATGCAGGCTGGAACAACACATAACAGAGAACAGATGAAGATGGTCGGAAATGAAGATATCAAATGGTGAGACACTTGAGCGGGCAAGCATTTCTGTGAAAATGATGGGGCTATTATACCTTCTATATGAACAACTTCTTCTTTCTTAGATACAGAAATTGTTTCTCTTCCTTTAGGAAGTGGTTTCTTCACTTCCTCAGGTGCTTTAAAAAGATACGTTGCTTAAGATATTTCAAGAGTTATAAAGAAGACAGAACATACAACAGCACCACATAAAGAAGATTTTAACAACACCACCACATAAAGAAGATTTTAACGTTTTTATTATGACACCATTTACGTGATCATTTGTTTATATTTTAGTGTATTTAACTAGGATGCTGAAATAATGATGGTGAAAATTGGAATATGAAAACTGGAGTGCCCTACAAATACTCTTCATAATAACTGTATTAATAAGCATTCCCATATTAAAATGTTATTGACTGAAATCATATGCTGTATTCACGATATATATTGACAAAAAAGCTAGAATAAATGTTAGTAATCAAATAAGTAACTGTATCTGACTTAATAATAGATATAGGGATATTTGATACTGTGAACTTACTTAGAAAAAAACAGCAACAAGGCTGCATTATAAGAAGACTTATTTATTACTCCATGTCCTTTTATAATTAAGATGACTATCCAGTAGTCCCATATCCTGCAGTACTTCAAGATAGTGGAGGTATGGGCATACCCCTTCTACTGGCTTCATCTGGCCTCTACAATGGTGCAGGCACCAACTCAATACTTCACCTAGAAACCAGCTGGGCCCAAGGACAGATCTTTTATCAATCAGAGGGCATGGAATAGTGAGCAAATGTGTAATACAGCATTAGTGTTTGTCTTATTGTTTACCCAGTACAAAGTTTCATTACAAGTAGAAGGAAGAAGACAATGCCATAATTTAGCCATTTTAGTTGGCTAGGGAAATGTTATCAAGTATGTCTTCTGTTTTGAATATGAAGATTAAAAGGGCTGCCCCATCAATATTGTTTCCCCAGGATCTGGCTAATCTGAAAACCCTAAGCAATTTATAGGCAGATCTAGCTCTTTTTGTCTAAGATTTTAGCCAAAATAATTTGTTGTCTATACCATATGAATGCCTATATTTATAAGGTATGTGATACCTTTTTTTTATTTTGGCAATTTAGTTTCTGTTTTTTAACCTTTTAATGTGAGTGAACCAATAAAGCTATTTTGTAGTAACTGTTTCACTGAACTGTTGTTTAGATAGTTTTCATTTCAAGGCTTAGTGGAGCTCTTCTTTAGCTGCTACTGTATTTATAGCTGTATAAATACTAATACAAAAACTAAAATGCAAGTGTATATACCTTTAGCAGGTGGAACTTTTTTGGCCACTTCCACTTTTTTAGGTGCAGGAGTAGGTACTGGAGCAGTTATTTCTGCTTCTGATTATTAAAAAGAATACACATTTTATAAACTGATGTTCACAAACAAACAGAAAAACAAGCACCACAAACTAAAATACAAAATTAATATAAGAAACTATGACAATACATAAGAATTTAAACATAATGAATACCTCTTTCTACAGTAACTTTTTCTTTCTTAGTGACAGTGATTGGTACTTTTTCAGCGGGAGGGACTTTTTTGGGTTTTTCTGGTTCTTTAAAGATACGATGCAAAGATGCGGTAAAGAAACGAGACAGACATTCAGGAAGACACAAATATAGACATAAACACACAAACGACTACAGCACATACATATTTCACAGACAAAATATATTCTAGGGCTAACCCATATACCTTTTGGTGGAAGAACTTCTTTTTTAGCTATGGTTACTTTTCTTTCGACAGTAACAGCAGCAGGTTTATCTGGCACTTTAAAAGAGTTAAATTATAGAATTATAAGTAAGTATAAAATATAATATGCCAATTTAATATATTTTATAGCTTTACGTATTGAATTATTATGTATAGTTTATTGTGTTAGGGGAATCACCTAAGGTTACATAACATTAACTTCGCACCACTACCCTCAAGATTGTACACTCACAAGGGCAAGGTCCTCGCCCTAGTGTTTTCTGTTTCTATTGTACTTAATCGATTGAACATGTACCAGGATTGGTGATGTTTCAAACCACACATCAACTACGTACAGTATGTATTTGTACCTGTGTTGATGGATGTGCTGATTGCACAGTGTGTTTAACTACTCATGTAATCAGATATTGTATGTTTTTGTACTATGTAAAGCGCTATGTAAATGAAAGTACTATTTTGGCGCTATATAAAATAAATATAATAATATAATTAAAATAGACACTGTCTATTCTTACATGTATTACTTAAAGTACAAAGGTATGATATTGGGAATTGGCTTGATATGTATAACACAGAAATGTTAAAACAAAGACTGGTATGAAGAACAGCAATCTGTAAAAGTAAGATGTACCTTTCTCTTCGTAAACCACATCTACTACTTGATAAAACTGTTCCTTTTCAGCAACAATTCCAGCATCAGGTTCCTCATAAACCTCTTCTGGTTCATATATCTCTTCTGCATAGACTTCTTGTCTGGATTCAAAGATTTCTTCATATTGGTCTTCTTTTTCAGTGACTTCTTCTTCGTACTCTTCTTCGGGAGCTTCCTCAACATAGAATTCAGGAGCTTCTTCCTCATAAATATATTCTTGTGTTCTATAGATTTCAACCTCCCTCTCTGGCTCCTCATAATATTCTTCTTCTGTAGCTACCGTTTCTTCTTCATAGAATTCTTTTCTTTCTTCATAAACATGTTCCTTGAAGATGGCCTCTTTCTTTCTGTATGTTTTTTCATGCACTTTTGTTTCTACATATGGTGGTGGTGGAATTATTTCACGTTCCTCCTTCCTTTTTATGCCAACTACCTGGGCTTCTACTTTTCTGGACACCACTGACATTTTAAAAATACACACCAGCATTATTATAACACTTCAATGTTGAGATGTATTTATACACTCATATAACAAAGTTTTTTTTAAACTAGGGTAAAATCTTAATTTTATCTCAACTTATCCAACGCCATACACATTTAAGGGACAAAGATAAGTATCAAAATAATACTTGTCATATAAACAATATACCTGAGGCCGGAGTGGTTACTTCTTTTTTGGTAACAGTTATGGTACGTTTTTCCTCCTCTATAGGTTTCTTTGGAACTCCAGGTACTTTAAAGAGCAAGTTTACACAAAATAACCACAGGTGCACAGTACAATGGCACACGAAGTACACAAAATAGGACATTTAGGATATTACAAAGGACATGACAGAGGAAGGCAAATATTATTTTCTTCAAAGCCTTAATGTACCTTCACGTTCCGGAGCTTCAACCTTCTTGGAAATAATACGGATCTTTTCTTCTTGTTTCATCTCAATTTCAGTCACTTAAAGACATTAATGAG
This sequence comes from Hyperolius riggenbachi, assembly GCF_040937935.1. NCBI lineage: Eukaryota > Metazoa > Chordata > Amphibia > Anura > Hyperoliidae > Hyperolius > Hyperolius riggenbachi. The sequence goes on along the minus strand of NC_090652.1, from coordinate 242,729,387 downwards.
AAGGGTTTTGGTCTTCTCACAGTAAATATGTTGTTCAAAGACTTTCAGAAGAATGAAGAGTTTTGCACAATTTTGTACACAAAGACAGAAACATGAATGACAATACAAAAATACGCAGAATGACAATGGCACAAGGTGATGTGCTTAGCTGTTTCATTTTGTCAGAATCAGTTTTTTTTATCTTCCTTTTAGGTTGTTTTAGCTAGAAATTTTTGTAAAACTGTGGCTTTTACTTAATAATGCATATCTTTGGTTTTAAAAAAATGGTTAAAAGATGGGTAGAAATTTGTAGTCAAGTCTATTTAACATGGGCAATTACAGTGGTTAGTTTGTTGAGTCAATGTGCTATTTGGGCACCTTGTGTTTATTTCATGAACTTTTTAGTGTATCTCCTTGCAGATGAATTGCTGGCAAAAGCCGGAGATATTGTTCTTCAGACCCTAAACCTTGATCAATTTCTTCTACTCCTGACAAATATTTTCTACAAAATCTTACATAAACCTCACCAACCTGGGACTATATAGCCTAGCATAACCTTTCACAACTAAAGAAAAATACCTCCCCACCACCACACGCACTTCAAAACAAAGGAACCAAGACCTACTACCACTCAAAACTTGTAAGCAACACTTAACACCCCCCCCCCCCCCCCAAGCCTGACACTGAGGAAAAGAGCTTTGTGCTGAGAGCATACTGTGCTGAGAATATCAAAGTTGAAATAGCACAGCTAAGAGTGCCTGTGGCCTGTGAGTTGCATTTCTGGGTCTGCTTTGATCTTAGCATCTATGTAATTTTGGCATGATACTAAGAGCACCATTCATTTCAATGTAATTCTCCTAGTGCTCAAAGGACCATTCTCTAGGACAATTAAGATGGAGATAACTGATTCAATGATATTAAGGGTAAAAGTTTGCCATAACTCTTCTGTAACTTAGCCATTGCTGTTGTGTAAAAATGCACAGTCTTACAAAAAAATTTAAGAAATTGATCATAAAACTACAGTTAAGCTAACTAAACACAAGTAACACATTTTACTTCACATATACAACAAAACAAAACAAAAAACAAAAGATTGTTCAATTTCCCACAAGTATTATACCTGTAACTGGAGGAATCTTTTGTTCTGGAACTGGTTTCCTTGGTGCTTCAGGGACTTCGAAGATAGGAGTTTTTATATCAGAAGAAAATTGTAGACACAACACGTGCAATAGACAAACAATTTCAACAATGAACAAACACATGATCACATGTAGTACAAACAAAACATAGAGAACACATTAACACTCATAAGTAAGTTGTCACAGTGAAATCATTATCATTTAGTCTCTAGCATGGTATAATGCTCAATATGTATGACGTACACAAATGTAGGCCCTTTGCAGTCAACGTTAGGTCAAGCATAAGGAATTAATAGCCACTGCTTCTATTCTTTTAATGAACAATGAAGACACAAAAAAGCCAGCTCCATAACTTGAGTGAATTGCAACAGTCATGGGTATAAAACATATACCTCTTGCTGGAGGAGCCTCAGGTTTCTGAGGAGTAGCTATTGGCACCTTGCCAGCAATTTTTGGTTTCTTAGCAGCTTCAGGAACTAAGACACATAATACATTTAAGACGTTTGAAAAATATAGATACAAGAACAGCAAAAGACACAATACAACATGTAGTAAACATCCAACGCCAAGCTATGTAAGAAAGAATAAGACATTTGAAATTCCAAGTTTTAGAAGTTGATTGTTAGTTTAACAAGACAAATACCTTTGAATGGGGCAACCTCTTCTGTTGTAGGAATTGGAGCAGGTACTTTTTCAAGAATAGGTACTTTCTCAGTGATGACTTTCTTAGGCACTTCAGGAACTTTGAAACAGCAATAAAATGCCGTAAGTCCCATGTGTATTGTGTGCAACAAGGTATCAGTTGCAAAGAAGAATTATCATTTACAAAGCACAATGTATAAATTACTAACACATCAAACGTTCATGTGCTGAACAATAACATTTTACAGACACAAAGTACATTAATAGACAGGAAACATGACAATTACAGATAGCCCTAAAATAAAACTTAAATTGTTTTCTTTCTGTTACTACACATGTTCAACATGATATAAAACTACTGAACTAACCCCCCCCCCCAAAAAAAAACCTGATACAAACATTGAAGATAACTGGACTTCAAGCACTTTGCTTGGGACAATTTTTTAGTGCCATGCTGATAGCCACCTTATGGGGTCAGTCTGCTCAACACTATTATTTCAGGTTTTGATAGACACTGAAAAACCTGTGACAATGAAGACAGGTTTAGGACTTTCTGGGTAGGAAAGCCCACTAGAGGCATTTCCAGGAGTTAAATCAGCGAATAGATTTAAAAAAAATGCTATTCACGCTGCACATGAAATCTGTGTCTGTAATAAAACTATTTATGCTAACATTTAGTCCCTCATGATACAGTACATTTACAGAAGAGGGTCTTTCCAGAGGAGGCAGGAAATTTTGGCGCCAGAGGCACCACGGAAGTCTGGATGTTGGCATGGGTGCCCATAGTAATTTAGGCTATACATGGGGAAATAGTGGGCCACTTACTATGCAAACTGTGGCTACATAGAATGGACACCTATGGTAGTGCTCAAACTTCCACTGTGCCAGTTGTCATTTTTTGAAGTGGGGGGTGTTTAATGTTAGGCATTCGTGGTTTTCTTTTTTAAAGTTAGGCATTGCAGGGGGGGGGGTCTTCTAAGGTTAGGCATTGGTGGGGGGGGTCTTTTTAGATGAGGTGTTAATGTTTCTTTTGTTTTTAAGGTTAGGCATCGGTGGGGGGCGGTTTGGGCTAGTCATCAGAGGGGAATGGTTAGGGTTAGGCATTGGCATGGGGGATGGTTAGGGTTAGGCATCGAGGAGGGATGGTTTAGGTTAGGCATCAGTAGAAGGAAGCCTCTGTGTGAAAATAGTGTTAGGCTTAGCTGTAGTAAAGTATCAGCATAATTTGCTGATATTTTCCTATTGAAATTAGCAATGCTAAATAGTAGAATATCAGTAAATGTACCGATATTCTACTAGCGGCTATTTCTATTGCCCAAATTTCCATTCACCCTTTTTGTAGGTGGGCCTTTCCAGAAGGCACTGGGAGGAAAATTAAATATTTCACCCTGTAGTGATACCTTCACAATCAGCTCTATAAGCTTACAAGAAGTTTATCTGTAAGCAGGCATGAGAAGCTTAACAGCACTGAAAAGGAGAAGCAAGTATTTCAGTTCTAATATGTAAACCCAGCAGCATACAACCAAAACTAAAATATTAGAATGATTAAATGAACCCTTTGAATGTAAGAATACAAATTGGAATGTAGGTTCGGTGGCTCTTTAAATGTAGTTGGCCCTTTTTATTGTTTCCAAAACAAACTACAATTCCACACTTGTACTATGTTACCCCAGTAGTTGCTATGCTTAAGTCTAAAACATCAAACTAGAAGTGCTAAGATAAGCTACCTTTTGCTGGTGGAGCCTCTTCCTTTTTAGAAATAGGCACAGGCATTTTCCTTGGTGCTTCGGGCACTTTAAAAACATTATTGTGTCAGATATACGAATTATCTACTAAAGTTTAAAAAAACAGCCAGATCTGTACTTCAATAATAAAAATGAAAAAGGGTCTTATTTTGTAGCAAACAATTCTTCTTCCAGCAATCTAACTGTAGTAAAAAGAAATCTGGTTGGCTACTAAAGGCTATTTCTATAGTATATCCATTATTGCCATTGGATTAAGCACAGCACAATGAAACCTCATACACATGGGCAATTACAGTCATCCTTAACAATAGTTGATCAGTTGCAATACCAACAGTTTAAGGAGCGAGCACTGCACAGTCATGCTACAAATGAAGAGCATGTGCTTCTCTATGGAGAGGGGAGACAACGGGTAACGCACAAGTGAATGGCATACTGTGGCATGAGAAAGCAAAGAAAACACTCTTCTCATTTGTTTGTGCCATTTAGGAATCTGCAATAGCAGATTGCTAATTTTGAGGGGCTGTACACAGGTGAGATTCTGCTAAATTGTAAGCCAAGATCTTACAGAACATTCATCTCAGCTAAGTTTTCTTTAGTGTGCATGAGGCTTACAATGGCAGAATGGGTATCTACAAGCCTGAAAATTCTACAGAATCTAGAGATATGTCATACACATTAAGAGTACTAGAACACTACAAACAATGCACTCCTTTAACACAAATTGCAAAGAATATAAGAATGCTGAAGGCATAAAGAAAGCAATATACCTTTAGTTGGTACAGCCTCTTCTTTCTTAGGCACAAATGTAGGTACTTTCTCCACTGGTGCAGGTTTTGCAGGCACTTTAAGAATATTTTTTTTTATTTTAGAAAGTTGAAATACACAGTACAAAGACAACACTTATTGATCAGCTTAAAGGGTAAACACACTTTAACTAAAGAAAAAGATCAAGTGTGTTTTATGTAAGACAGTAAAACAGTAACAGTGGCATTTTGCCAGGAATTACGTTTTAATGGCCCGTGACAGAAAACAAAAATTGGTCACTAGAAGAAGTACAAAGAACAACAAATTCACATACGTACACTCAATGAAGAATTGCATATTGAGTAAAACAGCTAAATCTCCTGTTAAGAGCATCTAGTACCTTTAGTTGGTCGAACTTCTTCTACTGTAGGAACAGCAGCAGGTACTTCTTCCCCTGGAATGGCCCTCCTTGGCAAACCAGCAACTTTAAAGATATTACATAACTCGTTTTTTATCGAATAAAGCAAGCAAGGCAAACGTTTAATTGGTATGATTCTAACTGGCACTACAGGGCTAGACTAAATCAGTATGGAAGAAATTACCTGCAGCAGGAGGCTCCTCCCATTTAGGTGCAGTGACAGGTATTTTCTCTTCTGGAACTGGCCTCTTGGGGGCTTCAGGAACTTTAAACACATTTAACAATATAACATGAAGTGCTTTTGTCTCACAAAAACATACGATTAAGAGACAGATAGCAAAAGAATTAAGAGCAGCTGATATGGCTAAATTCAGAACACAGGACAACAAGACAATACAGGGATACACATATGACACAATGATGCACATCCCAACATGGGATTCCCTTAATATTGAATGTTATTAAGATAAGTTCTTAGTCCTTTTCAAGAGTGTTTTTTAATTCCACTTTCACAAACTTAAAATTAAGATTTTGTTTTTTAGTAGTTTTAGAAAAACAAAGTTTAAATAAGAGGGACAAGACTGTATTGTTTCACATTCATTATGAAGTAGACATTCAGTCTGATGAACAACATGCACAAACTCCATTTAATAAGATATTAAGTAATATATTTAAAATAAGAAAAACAAAACAAGTTAATGACAGACTATACATGTTAAACAATGGAATGTTTTATATAAGGTGCACTTAGTTACCGGTAAATTGTGCACAATGCAAGACGCGTGTATTACATTACAAGGCTTCATTAATAAAATTAACATATATAATGCCCAAAGTACCTTTAGCAGGAGCAACCTCTGGCTTTTTGGGGACAGCAACTGGAACTTTTGCCTCTGGTACAGGTTTCTTTTGTACTTCTGGCACTTGAAAAATTAACAATAATATTTATGCACTTTAGCTAGTAGGTATGTGGGGAATCTTATAACTTTATTGAAAATGTTATTAGGATTTAATATTTATGTTTTTTAATAATATGTTTTATTAACCCATTCGCGTTCCGTCGTTTTCACGTGAGAAATGTTCACTTCCTATTCATTAGCCTATAACTTTATCACTACTTATCACAATGAACTGATCTATATCTTGTTTTTTCCGCCACCAATTAGGCTTTCTTTGGGGGGTACATTTTGCTAAGAGCCACTTTACTGTAAATGCATTTTAACAGGAAGACTAAGAAAAAATGGAAAAATTCATTATTTTTCAGTTTTCAGCCATTATAGTTTTAAAATAATACATGCCTCCATAATTAAAACTCACGTATTGTATTTGCCCATATGTCCCGGTTATTACACTGTTAAAATTATGTCCCTATCACAATGTATGGCGACAATATTTTATTTGGAAATAAAGGTGCATTTTTTCCATTTTGCATCTATCACTATTTACAAGTTTAAAATAAAAAAAAATAGAAATATTTCATCTTTACATTGATATTTAAAAAGTTTAGACCCTTAGGTAAATATTTACATGTTTTTTTTTTATTGTAATGTTTTTTTTTTATAGTAAACATTTTATTTGGGTAGTTTTGGGAGGGTGGGAGGTAAACAATAGATTTATAATGTAAATGTGTGCTAATTTTTATTTTTTTTTACTTTCAGTTGTAGTATTGCTTTTTGGCCACAAGATGGCGGCCATGAGTTTGTTTACATGACGTCACTCTAAGCGTAACACACGCTTAGAGTGACGCATCGGGGAGGGAACAGCCAGAAAAAGCACGGCTTCCGAGAGAAGCTGTCGCTTCTTCAGTGGGGGAGAGGAATCAGTGATCGGGCACCATAGCTCGATACATTGATTCCGTGGTTACCGAATCCGCGGCCGGGAGTGCGCATGGTTCCTGGACGTAGTTTCTACGTCCAGGAACCAAAATAGGTTAAGCATTGCCTTAATGCACCCATATTCTGCCTATCAAATATTTTTTGGTCATAACTGCATCCATTCATTAAATGCCACTGCTTTAGTGGATGAACAAAAGTAAACAATACAAAGAAACTAAGGAGCTTATTTAGCAAATTGTAAAACTAAAACCCTTTGTGCCTCAGGGCTCTTCACTAATTTGCCTAACTTCACAATTCATTTTTACAGCATTTTTCAGACCATGGAACACACAGCAGTATATGCAAAATGGGGAGGGGTTTTACAAAGTAAATGTTAAGGAGTAATCACCTACAATTGTTAATCCGGTGTTTACTAAGCAACAAAATGGCTGCATTGCCATCATGCCCTTTGGTCATCCCTGGCTGTACATGGATTTCCAGTAATTCCTGTACTTTGGCGATTTTGGCAGGGAGTTTTTTCATATGCAGGAATACTTTTTAAACATTTTACATGTATTATTTTTTATGCTATAAAAGTTTTCTTTTATGATTTCTTTACTTTTTGAATAATCTTTGTGGTTCTCCCCCTAAAATGTCAGGGCTTACAATTCATAACATTATGATTTAATCTAAGTCTTTCCCTCATACTGTTACTGTACCTTAAAGGGGAACTGAAGAGAGAGGTATATGGAGGCTGTTATGTTCATTTCCTTTTAGACAATACCAGTTGCCTGGCAGCCCTGCTGATCCTCTGCCTCTAATACTATTAGCCATAGCCCCTGAACAAGCATGCAGCAGATCAGGTGTTTCAGTGGTTCAGACTTATAAGTCTGATCTGACAAGACTAGCTGCATGCTTGTTTCTGGTTTTAATCAGATACTACTGCAGAGAAATAGACCAGCAGGGCTGCCAGGCAACTGGTATTGATTAAAAGGAAATAAACATGACAGCCTCCATATACCTCTCTCTTCAGTTCCCCTTTAAACTCCTCTTGTGCACTTGTAGTGGGTACGAGCATATTAAAATGAAAATAAATCAATAAACAACTTTTGGCATACAAATGCGCAAAGCTGTAAAGAATGTGATTAGTAGTTATAACACTTCTTGGCTGTGGCACATTTATTAGATAAGTGCACAGACAGGCTGCTATTTCTGGCTGTTGATTTATCGGGAAATATGCATGCACTTGCACTTAGTGCAATGAAGCACTTTTGAGGTACAGAAATGCAGTAGCTCGCACTTTTGGGTGACCGCTACTGCTAATCTTCTGTGAAGCAGCACTAAGTCAAGGGATCACAATATGCAATTCCTCGACTTGAATTAATGAAAATAAGATTCAAAGACACAGTGACAATTGGTAAAGGTGCTTTATAATTATGGAAACACTGTGCATTAAAACACAGTAAAAAAAATAAAATAAATACAAAACACAAAGCATCTCAGTGTGTTCCTTAGATGCAGAGTTCCCCAACCCTGTCCTCAAGGCCCACCAACAGTACATGTTTTGCAGAAAACCACACACAATCACAGCTGAGGTAATTAGTGTTGCAGCAGATCTGATTAACTACCTCTGTGGCTTTATACAAAACATGCAGTGTTGGTGGGCCTTGAGGACAGGGTTGTGGAACACTGCCTAAGGCCCCGTTCTCATCAAAAACGCGGACGGCCACGCATGCGGACCACAACGCGTACGAACGCACGCCATCCACGTTTGTGTGCGTCGCGTGGCTGATCCCATCACTGAAAAGTGAATGGGACAGCCACGCGTTTTTACAAAAAAATGCGTGCAGCATGCGTACCCAGACCGCACAGGTCCGGAACGCATGCAGTGTGAACATCAGACAGTGCACTCTATGCACTGTCTGATGTCGTGCGTGTCGGCCTCCCGCACGCGTTTCCAAAATGCGTCTGGAAACGCGTGCAGTGTGAACGGGGCCTTAGAGATCATCTCCTTCTCCAATGTCCTTGCACTTAAAATAATATGACTCACATGGTCCCTAAATTTAGGTTGAAAAGTGTATAGAAAACAGGACAATTGGATTAATTTAATTCCTCATAAAATCTTAAAATTGACACTTACATTAAAATACAGAGAACCCAAGTTTCAAATGTGGACTTTTAGTAAAAAATGCTAATCTTAAGAATTATAGCATATAAATATGCATGACATAGATGTGCATATACAGGTAAATATATACCTTTAGGTATCTCAGCTTCTGCAACTTTGCGTGCTGCTGGTTCACCTGGTTTCTTGGGTGCTTCAGGCACTTTAAAAGATACATATTTATAGTTTTGTTTATTGTGTTCTTTTTATATATATTTTTTTTGTATTGTGCAACTAAGAAGACTTCAAGAATCAGCCATTGGTAAATGTCAAGTTATTTGCCAAAAGCATTAAGAACTAAGAATGTCACATAGCAGTAGTCAGACCAACAAAAACAGACAGACAATGAATACTTGTAAGCAATGGATAAATTGAACAGTTTCTTCACTGTTTAAGAATACATGGCATAATACCAAATTAATTTGTTGTTGTTGTTTTTTGTTTTTTCAAAGAAAAATGAAACATCAATCATTTGTACTTTGTGGACATTATTTTTAGGAGCCACATTTTAGAAACAAACACAATTTTTACACTAAAGTAATCCTATTAGAAAATATCTGAAAAGTACATAAAACAGTGAAGCACTTGAACATACAAAAACATAAAACAGCCAAATAATGCCAAATAACTGACTGGACATTTTTCTATAATGCAAAAGCTAAATTAAAAAAATGAAATAAAAACAAGATCTTCCCTGAAGCTAAGCTATACCTCTGCCTGGTGGTGCTACCCTTTTAGGGACAGCCTCGGGTACCTTTTCTTCTACGAAAGGTCTCTTGGGAATTTCTGGTATGTTAAAGATGTATTTTTAGAACTCTATTATTTGTTTATCTCCAACATTTCTTATAAAAACAGAGGCAGACGAGACACACAAATTTTGCAGTTCATGACAAAGTCACCACTTAAGAAACATAAAAAGGGGTGTTGCAAGTGAATATCAGTTATCACATAACAACAGCTACATACTAAGAAGAGCAAAGATACCTTCTGCTGCTGGTGTCACCTTCGTTTTAGGAGCAAATGGGACTTCCTCCTCAACTCTTTTTGGCACTTGAGGCACTAAAGACATTTATTTAAATTACACTATGTTCTCTAAGCTAGACTTAACCTTTACCATTCGTGCTAAAACATAAAGATATGACAATTAAACTCTGATGTACCTTTGCCAGGTGGAGCCGGTTCCTTTTTGGGTACAGCTACGGGTACTTTTTCTTCTGGAACTGCTTTCTTGGGAGCTCCGGGGACTACAAATATATATATTTCTATAAATACCCTTGTGTAGTTGTTTCATGCAAAGCTATTTCGAAGTAAATGTGTTAGAAAGCAAGGTGTTCTAACAAGACATTCATAAGTGTTGCTTCTTTATTTTTAAGTTATTAAAGCAAGGGACATGTAACAAGCTGGTGCATAAATTAGAGCAGGTATATGAGTCAGGGACAAGACTAATGGCTTTTGACAAATGTACATAAAACAAAAGGAAGATTACAGCTCTTCTGGTTAAAGGTGCATAAGGATATTAAAAGGGTATAAGACAAAGACAACTGTAAGAGTGATCAACAAGAGTCTTTAACAACAGATGGACTACTGACAAATACACAAAGACAGGTAAGCACACGGGTGCATATGCAGGGACGTTTACAGGTGTCCAATCATATATAATGTGATATACCTCTAGCTGGTGGAGCCTCATCCTTTTTAAGAGCAGGCACCTTTTCTACAGGAACAGCTTTAAAAACAACAGTTTACACATTTAGTATTGAATATTATCACATTTTAAAGTAAGCTTTTTAAGAGGATTCTTAACATAAAAGCACAGACGGATGAGTGCATAACGGGGCACAGAAACACGGGCAAAGGTTATGTATAAAAGCTATCGATGTATATAGACTTCAAGCGTGTCTATATACCTTTAGGCGGAGCAACTGCTTTAGGAACAGCTGTTGGTATTTTTTCCTCGGGTATGGCTCTCTTTGGAATTTTCGGCACTTCAAAGACATTGACAGACTTAACACAAATTCTTTTGAAGCTTACATATTTTTACAATTATACATGAGAGAAATGATAAATGGACAATCTTCAATTACATGAAAGACAGTTTGTCAATACCTTCTGAAATCTCCTCTGTGCGAGTGACAGATACAGCTCGTTTCTCTTCTACAACCATCTTCTCATGGACTGTAGGAGCTATAGAATTTATGAAATATTTTATTCAAACAGAGCAGTGCTTTGTAAGTTATTTTAACAGGATCAAAGCAGTATTTTTCCCAAAATTGTCAAATTAACCTTGTCTATTTGGATTCTTCCATGCTATCTCTCACCTGCCACACAGCCGCAGGTTTGTGCTGTTTAATCGTACAGTATGCCCCCGGCCATGCAATGCAGGCAGGGATGTGCAATGCATGCTGGGAAATGTAGTTCTCATTAAGGTGGTTACTGTGGCAACCACATTATTGGGAATTACATCTCCCAGCATGCATCCTGTGTGCATTTCATGGCTTGAGAAATACAAATACCCAGCACATGCCTGTGGCTGTGTGACTGGGAGAGAGAAGTTGGAGGTGTCCAAATAGACAAGGGGGACTATGGAGCGGCCCCCTAGGTAAGTAAAGGTCTGCTTTATCCCTCACATCTCAAACAGTTTACAAACCTCCCTTAGGGGGAGGTTGCTTTAACAGTTTATGCAAAAATACTGCTCAAATCCCTTTAAAGTGATCAAATACAACTAAGTTGTCAAAAAATCATTAGAAGGACAAAATGTAAAATATTTAGAAACTAGGAAGAATTGATGATGGTGGTTCAAGCTTGGGCATTCATGCTGTAAGCCAATCATTTCAGCAAATTTAAAATGACCTAAGGTTTGAAACACGTAATACCACAAAAAACATACACTTTCACATTCACATAAGCCAGTAAAAGAATACAAGTGCTGATATCCAAAAAATGCAGTAAGGAGAATAATGACTACACACATCCACATACCGTACAAGGTCAAAAGTATATATGCAGTGGGGGTTATAATGTAAACATTCATGCCACAAGAAAAGTTTTACCATTTCAACAGATTAAAAATTACATAACAAACCTAAGGTTTGAAGCACATAATACCACAAAGACACACGTTCACATACACATACGCTAGTAAAAGTATACAAGTGCTGATAGCCACAAAATGCAGCAAGGAGAAGAAGGACTATACACACCCACATACATTGTCAAACAGTTACAGTCATGTTAACTAGTATAGCACATGGATGACATTCTCAAAGAATTAGTAAAGTGTATAATGTGAAGTCAAAGTGCACAGAACCAATATAAAACTATGACAAGTTAAACTTACAGTGAACTTTCACTATGTATTAGACAGGCATATTAGACATCACAAAACAGACAAACATCAAAAGAAAAAAATGTATGCTACTTGACATAAGCGTAGAAGGCATACCTGTGACGACAGCAGTTTCCTCTACTTCGCGTTCATAATAATACTCTCCAGCTGCCCTTTTTTCTGGCACTAAACATGACCAGATGTAAACTATTATTTACTGCTTCCATTTGCTGCTGAATTACATATTATTAATGATGCCATGATACTAGTGGGTGTGTTATTTTCTTAAGAAGGACTGGTCAGTTTGGTATGATTTGAGATGAGTACCCAAACAACAGCAGATTTAGATGTAAATACTACATTTTTAATATGATTACATTTATTGCTCTGTCATCTGCCAGGGTTTAAAAATGTTATATGCTGGGTTAATATCTGCAAAAAGTTGTAAAACCACATAGCAGTCAGAGTATAAGGATTTATAGGGATTGCCACTTCAAAATTATTATTATTGTTATTATGATAATTGGATTATTTTTATAGCTAAATCTTGCAATGCCCAGTGCTGCCTTCATACCTTTCATAGATATGTGTTGTTCTCTGCGCATGGCAAGAGAAACCTCTTCTTGTGATACAGCCCATTCCCGAGTTTGTACTTTAAAAAAAGTGTATGTTATGGAATTATTTTGCCTGCCTTGACTTTTGTTTGTTGCACACATCACTAAATATAATTATATGGGCTGTGTTTAGTAGGGAATTTGAAATTCTTTTTTTTAATCATTACTAAAGACAAGTAAAAAAAATGAATCACTGTGCTTACCCCTTCGTGCAGAGACTTCTTCGTCAACTGGCACAGGCACTCCTCTCTCTTGTGCTTTAAAGAAATATATATTAATAGTTACTATACCGAAAGGAATTCAATTTAAGAAGACCACTGCAAGTTTTGTACTGTAGGCTATCTATATTTAGAATCAAATTCCCATGCTTAACTCTAGGACAGACTATTAAATTCCATTTCTTTATCTAAAAGAATGGTAACGTTAGGGATTCTACTGCAAGCAGTCTTTTAATGACTTGAAAAATTGGCACGTGGCATTGGGATTGATTAAAAAAACTTATCACATGAATTCCTTATTAGTGTCTCACATTATCTACAAAATAACATTTCAGCACTTTCCAAGCACACAAAATAAGATGTTCTTGGTTAAGAAAACATGGCCTTAATATTACTTTTCTCTCATTATTTTTGTAATTTTTGCTTGCTGGGTACTTACAAAGACAAGAAAGATGAGACAAGACAAAACACATTTATATTGCTTTATTCTCCTGGCAGGAGGTATGCTCAGTAGGCAATAGCATTGTTAGGGAGTCTAGTTTAAGGACTCCTTACTGAATAGGTGCTGGCTTACTGAATAGGAAGAGCTGAGATATTTGATGAAAATTAAAAAAAAAATCAATCCTAGTCTCTAACAGCTAGCTATGAAGTTCAAAAAAGTTTTATCCATAAAGTGATCAATGCTCTTCCAGCCAAGATTGCCTCTTCTAAAAAATGTTACTTTTATTTGATGCTTGATATTGATACTGTCAAAGCCAGCCAGCCATTGTAAGGCAATAAGCAATTGCAACAGGGAGAATATTGCATATCCATTTCACATATGACAAAAATACTGTACCCAGTTTGCTAGAGCTGAAGAGCCTACAAGGGTGAGAATGACTTTACAGTAATATATACTCCCATCACAACTGTTTCCAACAGTTTGTAAATTTTGGCTGTGGGGTTAAACTAAAGTGCATTACTTCCAGATTACCCGAGCTGCTTGAAAATTAAATCACACACCCAAAGAAGTCTCTAATGTAAAATGATCAAGATGTCAAAGATAAGAAGGTAGTATGTTAGATCTTTCTTTCGCATTTTTAATGATAAGAATATATGATCAGAAAAAGAAGAAATTAAAAAAAAATGTATTTAAACATATAGGAGCAAAGATGGAACCTTGTCTCCTTCTTCCTGCTTCCTCTTCTCTGGTCAGAACCCGTCTTTCAAATTGTTCCTCTACAGCTTTTCTTGGTACTGTGAAACCATCGAAAATAATTTTTACATTATTTCCGAATCATGTGCCTCACATCTAGCCAAAGCCATTCCTTTTTCTGTGCAAGCATATGGAGTTTCTTTTCTGTTAGTTGCATAAAGTCTCTATATGAAATTAAGTTACATAGTACATAAGTAAAATAGAAATACCTCCAGGGACGCCTGGCTTCTTATATTCAGCTTCGGAGATTCTCCTCTCCGGAATGTCCTCTTCAATGACTTAAGGGAAAAAGTTAAATGTCAACCAAGTCCAAATTTAGTAACGGGGGAAAAATGCAGAAAGACAAGTCGAAAATCCTTTTTAAAATGGGGAGCCCCACCAAAAATGAATCCTATTGTTTGGGGGATATGGGTCTGGGGGCTGGCTGCTGGTAAAATATTTTAAACAGCCTCAGTAGTTAGATCCAGGGCTGATTAAAATCTCCAGAGATCTTCTTCCCATATTGCTCCAGCTGTACCCTCCTGTGAAAAGTATGTGTCGTCCCCGCTAACTTCAGATGGTGCACCATCTGATATCCTGATGGGCGGGAACAGATTGAGCAGCAAGGAAAGGAGAGGAGGTGCTGGATTTAAATAGCAGAGTTGCCGAGGTAAATATAGTTTTACCTCCAGCCTGCCTGCACATGTCACCTAATTTGGAAGCGTTTCATGACTGAACACGTCACAAGCAAAACATATAAGTATACTGCTTCACAAAAGCTACATGTTCACAGCATCTTGTTTCATGCTGCTGCTTTAAGATGATATTGAACAGTTTAAATTAAGGCTGTCTTGAAGGGCAGAATGCAGTATCTATGAAATAATAATGGTATAAAAACATACATAAGACATCACAGACAGTGTCAAAAACAGTGTAAGAACAGTAAAATCTTCCAGTCAAGAACATGGTTTATCTTAAACTAAATTATCTTTTATACTGAATTGTAACTAGTATGAAGAGCAAAAGCATAATGTTGAAAAAAGAACACCTGACACAAAAACAATGGCAAATTGATGTCAATAGAACAAAAACAAACTGTTATACCTTCTCTATAATATCGTTCTTTTCCACCATATACTTCTTCCTCATAGTACTCATGTTTTTTCTCATAAACTTGTTCTTCATAATACTCCTTTTCTTCTTCATAAACATGTTCCTCATAAACCTCCTCCCTCCTGCCATACTCCTCATAAGCTTCCTCTTCTGCTTCATAAACTTCTTCTACTTCGTATGTTGGTTCAGGTTCATAAACCTTTTCAAAAACTTCTTCTCTCTTTTTGGCTATGGCAATTACTTTTACTTCCTCCTCTTTTCTGGCTTTTGGAGGAACTTAAGAAACATTTATTGATGTTAAAAGAAATGCACCTTGTAAGTGTACATATACAGACAATATTTTATAGCGCAAAGAGTAGCTGTGTGCTAAAATAAGATTCCTGGGTTATAAGATGGATTTTTCAAATATTAGAAGCCTTTATTGTTCAAGAGGCTACCCAGGCCGGGTTAAGATGTGTATAAAAAAGAAATATTAAGGACAGAACTTACAAAACAAACACAAATTTATACAATTATATAGCATTAGAACATGTAAATGTGAGAAGAGGAAAAATAAAGAGAGGAGAAGAGAAAAGGAAAAGGAAGGAGAGGAGAAAAGAGAACGGAAAGGAAGGACATGAGAAAAAAAGGGAGACAGGAAATTAAGGAGAGGAGAATGGAGAAGAAAAGGGAAATTGAGGTGTTGGAATAAGAACAAAAAACAGGAGAGGAAAAGTGAAGAGAAGGAGAGGAATGGAAAGGATTGATTCCAGCAACACAGTAACTGTACAGAAACATAAAACGAATTAGAAGACAATCAGGACAAAAGTAGCTTTCAGTTAATATAATCATCACAGGACATGCATGCCAATGAGAAACAAAAATGTATACAAACACGTAAGGATCTCTGAATGATAACATTACAGGAAGCAGATTAAATACACTTAGTGAAAATAAAGAAATACATAAAGACAACAAGAAAACAAAAACAGTTAAGGAGACAATTGACTAACGGGCAACACACTGTAACATAGAGAATAATGAAAATCATCTACATCAATTAGGTTACCATACTTAATGAAGCAAAATGTGCAGTACGTCAGCCAACTTTCTTCTTAGTATAGATAAAATGGAGCAAAACCTTTGATGTTTTAAAAACACTGAGCATTCCTCTGAACATTTACCTTTAGCAGGGGGTGGAGGAGGAGCAGGTGGAGCTGGGACTTTTTGCTTCTTGCCCACTAAAGCAATTTTGAGAAGAGAAGTAGGACATGTAAAACTTCATTAAGCTACAAATATATGTCTAGGTTGCCTCTAAATGCATATCTATGCTGCAGGTGCTGTGCAATCACAGTGCACTGCATTGCACATTTTAAGATGAAGAATAGAAGACACAATAAGATTCTTATTTTATACATGTGACAAAGACACATAGTACTGCGACAAAGACACATTGTAACAAAAATACACAAATAACTCAACTTACACAGTACATTTATACAACAAAATAACACACTAACATGACTTAAGTGATGTGTCCAAACTAAACCTTAACTCAAGACACCAAAAAACAAGATTACTACACTGCTATCACATTCATTACAAAAATTCAAATTGACCTAAATGCTACAGTAATATAAATGATAAGGCTGTTTAAAGCAGACCTAAACTCAGAACTTCCTATCTGCTCTAAAAGATACACAGCAGCATAATAACAGCATAATAACCTTTCTTTGTTACAGCTGATATAAACCCTGCAATAATTCTGCACTGTTTCTACTTCCTGCTTTCATGGAAGCAGACATATTGTTAACATACTGTGTTTTCAAATGAGCTTATCTGCTGTGGCAGTCATGTGACACGGGAGAGAGAAAAAAATTACAACTTGTGAATAAACACAAATGAGGGGGAATCAGACAGGCTAAACTCTCTAAATACATACAGGGTGCATTTCTCTATGTTTTCCATTTGTCCTGTACAAGAGTTCAGGTGCACTTTAAGGGCTATTTAAGGTGGAAAAGTGAATGGAGATAATTCTTAAAACTCTTCATCAGAGACAACTCACGTTTAGGTGGTGGAACTTGTTCTCCGATGTCCGTAACATCTCTAGGGACTTTTACACCAGGCTTGGGCACTGTTGAGATTGGCAATTAAAACCAAGTTAAAAAATTATATAGCATTGAATGCACAACGGAAGCAAATGACATTCAGTAACATGATATCATGGCTTAAAATGATTTGCGTGCTTAGCATATGCTCCGCTGATGAAACAAGAGACATGTTTAACAGACGCAGATCTATAGTGGGTAATGAGGTGTCAAAACATTAGTGTCAACCAGGAATGAAGGCATGAAGGTTAAAGTAATTCAATCTCAAACAAAAAATTCCTAATTTGAGCTCTTTGAGGCACATCATTTCATGGTTAAGAAGGTGCAGCAATTAAGCTCGGGAACTGGATTGACGGCAATATCACCAGGGTAGTCTAGGACGTACAATTCCAAAGGTTTAGCAACTCATTTCTAACATACTGGAATGAGTGGGGGTATATTGTTTCTAACTACTGGCTTAATTCTGTAAAACTGTTCAGTAAATTCTAATTATATGTACCGTATATACTCGCATACAAGCCGAATTTTTGACCCCCAAAAAGGGGGCCAAAAGTTGGGGGGTCGGCTTGTATGCGAGTCATGTTGGTCCGCGGGTCCCCCCCCTCCACTGGTCCGCGGATCCCCCGCTCCCCCCACGTCCGCCGCCGCTGCTATTACCTGCCCGCATCTTCTATTCTTCTCTCCGTGCTTGAAAACATTCACAGCAGCGCAACTATACTTGAATGTTTACAAGAACGGAGAGAAGAATAGAAGATGCGGGCAGGTAATAGCAGCGGCGGTGGGGGTGGGGAGAGCGGGGGACCAGCGGAGGGGACCCGCGGACCAGACTATACTACCTACACTGGGCACTTTACTAGCTATACTGAGCGCTATACTGAGCACTATACTAGCTAAACTGGGGCACTATACTATCTATACTGAGCGCTATACTAGCTAAACTGGGGCACTATACTATCTATACTGAGCACCATATTAGCTAAACTAGGGCACTATACTATCTATACTGAGCACCATACTAGCTAAACTGGGGCACTATACTATCTATACTGAGCACCATACTAGCTAAACTGGGGCACTATACTATCTATACTGAGCACCATACTAGCTAAACTAGGGCACTATACTATCTATACTGAGCACCATACTAGCTAAACTGGGGCACTATACTATCTATACTGAGCACCATACTAGCTAAACTGGGGCACTATACTATCTATACCGAGCACCATACTAGCTAAACTGGGGCACTATACTATCTATACTGAGCACCATACTAGCTAAACTGGGGCACTATACTAGCTATACTGAGCACTATACTAGCTAAACTGGGGCACTATACTATCTATACTGAGCACCATACTAGCTAAACTGGGGCACTATACTATCTATACTGAGCACCATACTAGCTAAACTGGGGCACTATACTATCTATACTGAGCACTATACTAGCTAAACTGGGGCACTTTACTAGCTATACTGAGCACTATACTATCTATACTGAGCACTATACTAGCTAAACTGGGGCACTTTACAAGCTATACTGAGCACTATACTAGCTATACTGAGCACTATACTAGCTATACTGGGCACTATACTAGGGTACTATACTAGCTATACTGGGACACTATACTAGCTATACTGGGACACTATACTAGCTATACTGGAGCACTATACTAGCTATACTGGGGCACTATACTAGCTATACTGGGGCACTACCTACCCATACTGGGCACTTTACTAGCTATACTGGGACAAACTAGGGGAATAAGGCGGCCAGCATTTCCTACCCCCGGGGGTCAATCATTTTCCCCTGGTTTTTCAGGTAAAAGTTGGGGGGTCGGCTTATATGCGAGTATATACGGGAAACTTTTATTTCTCAAAGTGATGTTAAGCCTGTATTTCTTTTATATATATATTTATATAAAACTTTTTGTTTTTTTATAAATATTGCACTGTATGCAAAAACATGAGTTCAATTGGACCCCTCCCCCCATTAACAAAGTTAAATCTTTCTATATAATTAATATGCATAAACCTAAGCATCGAACATGTTAAAAATATCTTAATTCTTTCAAAATGTATTGTTGATTGTTAAATTCTTTCAAAAATGACATCAGGTGCGAAAAACATAGGAAAAAAATTATTGGATCTGGGCTCAAAACTCACAGCAACTAAGACAACATCCCAAAATATTGTTGGTGCCACATATCCAACAGGCGCATAGGTTAAGCCCGTCTGCCAGCATCAAGGCCAAAAAATATATTTTTAAAAAATGTTTGTCATGTAAGACAAAATTTAGGAGCTCCACTGTGCAGACTGCAGTTTAAGTGAGGCACAAATATATGCAAATACAGAAGTATATGAACAATGTATTTTAAGCGTATTGTATTATATAATAATGATAATAATCCTGATGCTTTCCAAATATATAGCTATGTTGCCAACGCTAAATAAAGAATTTCAATATTTTAACATGTTATTCTTTATGCTTATGTACGTGGCTTACGTTTCATAAATATACTGTATACTAGCACAGTAAGATTCGGCTACAACAATAAAGTTCATGTTGTGTCAACACTCTCAGGGTAAAATAATGAAAGTATCGTAAGTATTGCAGTGTGCATAGCTTATATTAAACCTGTTGCTGTATATTAAAACTGTTGCTAATATCATGATAACTTATTTTATGTTCAGCAAGGCTTGAACTTAGTAGTAAAGCTGGGATGATCCTATGAGTTAATAATATTGATTATATTTTTACTAATACTCCTTTTTTCCTTTGTACCTCTCTTTTGTTTCTTCACTTCTGGTACACGAGGAAGAAGTATGATTTCTTAGAATAAACAAATAAACACCAATTTATTATTGAGAGAATGTTATATCTTTTTTCACACTATTGCAGTCTGTGAGGAGAAATAGGAAGTACAATGTGGAGACTGTGAAATAATTTATATCTGTAATTTTACTGAGTGGACCTAAATTATAATGGGAAATAACTTAAAAGGAACCCGAGGTGTGAGACCTATGAAAGCTGCCATATTTATTTCCTGTTAAACAATACCAGTTGCCTGGCACTCCTGCTGATCTTTCTGGTCAGTAGGGTCTAAATCACACACCTGAAAATAGAATGCAGCTAATCTTGTCAGATTTGTCATAGATATATGATCTGCATGCTTGTTCAGGGTCTGTGACTTAAAGAGACTCTGTAACAAAAAAAATCCCCTGGGGGTACTCACCTCAGGAGGGGGAAGACTTAGGGTCCCAATGAGGCTTCCCCCATCCCTGTAGCTGCAGGCAGTCCAGCGCTGGCTCCCCCAAAGCATCCAGGAATTTTGCCCCGACAAGCCTGACAAGCGCTGGTTTATTTACCTTCCCTGGCTCCAGCGGGGGCGCTGTAGCAGCTCTTACATGGAGATAGGCGTAAATAGCCATCGGGTCCGCTGTACTACGCAGGCGCAGGAGACTTGCGCCCACGCAGTAGAGTGGACCAACAGCGATTGGCTATTTCCACCTATCTCCAAGTGGAGAGCCAATACTGCGCCTGCCCTGGAGCCGGGAAGGTAAATATTTACATCCCCGCTATTCGGAGGGGCACAGTGAGACCGCCGTGGGACACAGGAGGACGGGGGAAGTCTTGATCGGATCCGGAGGCTTCCCCACCCGAGGTGAGTACCCCCCAGAGGAACTTTTTTTAGTTACAGGTTTTCTTTAAAGTATTAGAGGCAGATGATCAGCAGGACAGCCAGGCAATGTCCATTATTTAAAAGGAAATAAACATGTCAGCCTCTCTCTCACAACAGGTTCCATTTAATGGCAACAAAGTTAAATTTCACGAAATAAATAAATATCTGCACATTGGCTATATTTTATTTACCAACTTAAAATGTTTGTATACTTATCTTTAAATGTGATTAAATAATCCTTAAATTGGGAAATAATCAATAATGCAATATACTTGCAATAAACATTTTATTCCTAATTTAAAATACAGATATAAGATCCTCTGTATGTACAGTATGAGCTGTTACTCTTAGTTTATACTGATAGCAAATGAAATACAGCATGTACTGATCTTCCTACAAGAAGCATGTTCCAGCTTCTTCTGAAGTGTTCTCTCATATTTCTCCTGTTATAATTTGTATTACTGTACTCATTATTCCTTTGCAGATCACTTTCAGCACTTCAGCAAACAAAGAGTGTAACATATTGGCTAATCAGGAGTGAGATTTACTGTAAACAATTGGAGGGACTGCCTTGTATTTACCACAATGTAAAAATAAATAATTGAAATACACTGAATTGCAAATAGGAGCTTAATTTATGGTCTTTTAAACACACTTAAAGGGACCCTATAGTGATGAGGAGTAACACATGTAAATACATCCCTACATGAGGCACCGGCTATAGTTACAGTTAGTGCCATCAGTTACCTGATCAGTGCTAGTTAATTGAATTATCATCTCTTGCAAGCTTGACCTGCAACCTGGCTGCAGTGAGCCGAACAAAGATCCAGTGTTATTCTCGTTCCTCTCTGCCCACATTGTGTCATCATGACCCACCCACCTCCCCCTCACCACCATGAGTGCATGGCTAGGGAAGGGTGGGTAGGGTAGAATGCCATGATGTTGGAGTAGAAAGGTGGAGCTGGCTAATACTTCCAGGGCAAACTCTGTGCAATCAGGCTGCTGGTCCGATTTGCTTTGAGAGATACTGTACTAAGGTGGATCCTGTAATTCTTGGCACTGAGCTCAACTACAGTAAGTGCCCTATGTGGGCTGTGTTTTCACAATTCTTTAACTGCTAAAAAATAATTATATATATTTACTAATAATTAATATTTTATAACACTTTACCTTCAGATACAAATTCTTCTTCAAGGTGAGCAGGAATATAAGGCACTCTGGTATCTGGAACATCTACAATAAAAAATGAGTAACATGTACGTTTTATTATTCAACAAGAACAAAATGATGTTAAGAGTTCATTCTATAAAACCTTGGACTTAAAACAGCATCAGCAGCAGCCATAAAGGAAGTTCTAAGCCCAAGTGAGTGCAAATGTTTGGTTAGAATTCCTAGTTTAAATGCCCAGTCACACCATCCCACACACCTGCCACTCCTTATGCTGCTTATACTATGCTTTTGTTTCCACACATGGCAAACTTCCTGTACTGGGCACACCCCTCATAGCCTTCAGGTGATATCATCACCTGACCTCTGTACTGAGGCTGAGTTGAACTGCACTGAGGCCCAGCAGCAGTCAAGTGAACAAAGTTGGCTCGCAAGAGTCCTGTTTGTGACAGCGGCCAGCATTGCAGAGGTAGGATGGTTGTCTTGTAGACTTATTGCCAGATAGGTAGATAGTGAAGGGTAACTCTGTAGCAATCATAAAATATGCTAAAATGTGTTCTTAGCTGCAATAAAACTAGCTTCCAATTATATGATTTTAAAAACCCCTTGCGCTACAGGTTGAAAGCAGCACCAACCACTAAAACTAGACCTATTACCTACTTTCTAAGTATGTTCCTAGAGACTTTCATATCACAATATTTTTTCTTTGAAAGCTTTCAAACAGGGAACTCTGCCAAGGCAATATCAAGACTCAAACAAGCATTGTAAGAAACTGATGTCACCTGTAACATGTAAACACGTGTATAAACAATGCATGGAGAGTCCAGAAGCACAACTCTGTGCATGAGAAATGTCACCAGGTGGAAGAGACTAACCCAAGCCCAGGGAGGAAAAAAACATGGCTACCATAAAAGTCATAAAAATTAGCAATATTGATACAAATAATTTCATGAAAAGCAAGGTTTCCTTTAGGTAGAGTGTTATTTAACAGATGCGATTTACAAGTTTGCCTCATCATAAGAAAACTGACTTCAGTATTTTAGATGAAAATTCAGGTTTACCCTCAAGAATCTTGTCTTATTTTGTTCCACCCCCATCTCCACTGCTGTAAAAGTGCATGTTCTTTCCTACAGCTCAGCCCCACTTGATTTCCTCGTCCTGTGTAACATGCACAGGCCCACTCCCATATAATAATACACCTCACTCCTTCACTTAGGTGTATATGATCAAATGGCTTGTCAGTCCTGCTGTTTGTCATCATAACACGTGACAATGTGATCACGCATGGGCATGAGAGGAGGGGGGGGGGCACACCCGGGATGAAAGTGTACCACTATAGGTAGCAAAAAGAGGTTATTTGTACACCACAGTCCAGCCAGAAAATCTCAGTTAGGCTACTGCACTGCAGCCTAATTTATAAATAAAGACATAGTTTAGTGTTCCTATCTATTTTAAGATTTCGCTAACATTAATAAATGAAGAACATTTTTAATTACCTGGTGGTCTGAGTTCAAGCTTCATTTCTGCGGAAAAAGAAAATCACAGCATAATTACATTAAGCCAAAACACGGGTATGTTAAATGCTGTGTGACTTTTAGCTTTTACTGTGCAAATTAAAAGCCAAAAGTACAAATGAAAAACCCATACAACACCGTCAACATAAAAGAAAACTGATCACTCTTGAAACCAACGGTAGGTTATTTCATTGGTAGCCACAGCTTCAAAGGCTCACAATATGTAAGGTGGCCAGCTTTCCAATTTTTCCTCTTGCTTGAGATCCGACAGTTCTATTGTCCTTTCTAGTAATCTCGTTTTAATCAAATAGTAAATTATTCGACTTCCAAAGGTTTCATATTTGTGTTTAAGTATTTACAATCAATTTTTCGGATGATATATCTTCTACTGACACTGAAATATTAACCTGTAGCTTTTTGGGAAATACAAAAGCATGTTCTGACATAATATATGTTTTATACAATTTATACAATTATTATCAAGAAACACAAACCTTTGGTAGTCAGATATAGTTCAGCTGTGCTTGTTGCTTCTCCTCTTGGCTCAAGGCTGGCAATTACTGAATAGACACCTGCAGAGTTGAAATTGAAATATGTATTTTCTCTTCTGCAGTAATTGGCAAACACATTTTTTTGCATATTCAATCCAAACTGAGCTAAACGGAATACGATTAATAGCCTGAACAACAGACATTGCATTTTGGACATTTTTTGCTAAAACAGTAATTTTTACACTTAGTAAAGGAATCTGTATTTGCTTCTAGCACTCCTAGGAGATTTTAGAGTACATTCAAATCGGAAAGTTTGAAATGAATTCCAGTATTACCTTCTTACAATAGGCGGTAATTAAATGTAATCACTTTCCATTGTTCAAATTGCAAATTCCCTCATTAAGGGTTATAAGCATTCTATGTAATAGTGACTCCATTCATCAAAAGAAACTGATTTACAAGGCTCTCCTGTCTACAATGTGTTGCATTACAGATGTATATGTGACCAAATGGAGCGATTAGATATAATTGTCTTTCTTTTTTCATAGGGCATAGGGCTTCATAGCATAGGGCTTTCATTGTAGTCCTGGTGGATCTGTGTCACCATGGCTTAGATATTATCTAAACTTATCTTATTTTTGGGCATGTAAACTCAGTGTCTGCGGTGAAATCACAAGTAATTTTAGGAATAAAAGTATAATTTGCTAACAAAATAGATTATTTCTATTGTGGCTCCTCCTCTAGATCCAGGACTGCTGGTACCCTGTAAGTGGCCATGCTGATTGCCACAATAGACCCACCCCTTCTCCCATGGCAGCACACCTCTCTTTTGCAATTCCTGATGTGATGCCAGATGTGTGCAGGGTTTGGGAATGAAGAGCCTCAGAACATACTCATGCAGGTCATGCGTGATGAGACACATGTACAGGCTCTTCTTAAATGGGTACTCTATATTGTATGTCAGTAACATCCCACATGGGTTGTTATTGATTAATGTCTGCTTAATCTGAAATGCACACGTTATTGAAATGCAATCACATTTGTTTTCTAATAAATGCACATGTATCTATTCAGATCACTCTAAGTGAAAACCTCTTGTTCAATTTATCTGCATGCTGGGGATTTGAAAAGCCAGTATTTCAACTGCTGATGCCCAGCAAGCTACACTTCTATTAAAATGAGCTGTCAAAGTTATCTGTGGGGCTTTTGTACCTAGCTGGATGTGCACTATGGGCCCCATTCACAAATAACTGAACTCAAGTTATGTGCTCAAAGTACATTCCAATAACACACATAAAAGGTACAATAAACCTGATCTCTTTCACTTAACCTCCTTAGCGTTACGGACGAGCTTAGCTTGTCCAGTAACGCTGGAGGGCACCGCTCAGTCCCTGGTGGGCCGATTTGAATAATTTTTTTTTAAACACGCAGCTATCACTTTTCTAGCTGCATGTTTCTCCGATCGCTGCCGATCCACCACTACCCGATGCGAAAGAGGGCCCCCCCACAGACCCCGTGCGCAGCCTGGCCAATCGCCGCCAGGCTGCGATATGGGGTGGATCGGGACTCCCTGTGATGTCACAATGTTGATGACGTCATTCCATTTGTCGCCATGACAATGGGGAAAGCCCTGCAGGAAATCCCGTTCTGAACTGGATTTCCTGATGGGTGTGATCACCGGCGGCGATCGGAGGGGACAGGTGGATGCTGCAGGCAGGGGGGGAATCATGTAGCTAGCACATGATAAAAAGAAATTAGGTTAAAAAAACCCTCCCGCGGCTGGGAAGTTAAGTAAGGGAGGTTAAGTAAGTAAAAATTAGTGAATCAGGTCCTATGTGTGCAGGCTTCTGAACAGGAAGAAGCTGCTTAAAGGGGTTCTTTCGCGAAAAAAGTAGGCAGTTAAAAAATGTGACAGATGACAGGTTTTGGGCCAGTCCATCTTTTTAAGGGGGATTCTCAGGGCTTTCTTTGTTTTCAACAGCATTTCCTGAACAACAGTTGCAAAATTTAACTGACATAATAGTGTGCAGGTGATTAGGGAGGCCGGCTGGTATCTTGCTATTTTGGCAGTTAAACTGCTGTTCAGGAAATGCTGTTGAAAACAAAGGAAGCCCTGAGAATCCCCCTTAAGGTGGCCACTAATGATCCAATCTTTTTCATCCAATTTTACCAAATCTATGTAGTACCAGGGTAAACTGAGTGAATATACTGAATGGATAATTTAGGCAGTTACCTTATATTACATAGAAATGGTAAGATTGGATGAAAAAGATTGGATCATTAGTGGCCACCTTAAAAAGATGGACTTGCCCAAAACCTGTCTTCTGTCACATTTTCTAACTGCCTACTTTTTTCGCGAAAGATCCCCTTTAAGGGAAATTATCTGGAGAAATTGTTTTCAGGAAGCTTTATGAAGGCAAAACTGTATAAAAGTATTGTTTGCCCAATCTCAGTTAGATACAATTGATGTAAAAAAGGGGACCGGATCACTTTAAGAAGCAGGATCAAAACAAATGCATTACATGTTAGTTTTTTTTTATTTCTGCACTATAATTAAAACAACTAGAAAACTCCTAGTTATTGTTATAACATACAGTAACCATTTACAAAGTACCTCAGTGGTGACATGAATGCATACCTTCATCCTCAGCTGTAACATTATGGATGGTCATGTAATGCCAGCGGCCTTCACTTCTGAAGCTGTACTTATCACTCTCTTGTAGTGCTATGGTTCCCTTGTACCAGGTGACCACCGCGTCATCAAATGACACTTCACACTCAAAAGTGGCAGATTCATGTTCACTCACGACAATGTTCTGAATGGTTTTTGTGAACTGAATTGCTTCAGCTGTTGTGGGTAAAAAAAAAAACAGAAAAAATGGTTCCACAACTGAATTTTGGCATTATTTACTCTTTCTTCTCTCCAAACAATTTGCAATGGCTCTGTTTACATCACGTAATAACTACAAATGTGTAGAATGTATTATACATAACGGACTCACAAATTTCATAACTTTGGAAACACTATTCTAATACTGGGTAGAACCTGCTTTCCTTTGCCTCATAAAGGGTCTCATTTTTTCACAGCATAAATTCTAAAATGTACTAGTGTACAACAATCCTTTGAGCTTCTCATCTATGTTGACATCAATGCAACATGCAATTTGTATCGATTTGTCAGCGATACATTCACACTATGAATCTTGTTGAAACAAGGCAGGTTTGATACCTGGATACATGTTGTTTATGTCAAATTCTGATGCTACCATCTGTGTGCTTTAACAGAAATAATAGTAGTAGTAACTGAGATTCAACAGATCAGGCTATGTTTTGCAGCCATGTAAGTCTAAGTAAAAATAGAGCGCTCCATAGTGCATTTATCAAAGGGACAAATTTATTGACAGTTTAAAGTTATACTCACAAACGTGAATGTCAAGTTCGCTTATCAGCGGTAAAGCCAGCCGCTTAGAAACCGGGTGGTAAATGACAACGCGCTGTGGCCAGCAGCGCGATCTCCGATTGCCTGGGCTGTCGTCTCGCTTCTGGGTGGGCGTGGCTTGCCGTTAGTGTGTGTCTGACGTCATTACGCGTTTCGGCGCTGCGCCTTTATCAGATCTTTCTGATCAAACTTTCAATAAATGTGTTCCTTTGATAAATGCACTATGGAGCGCTCTATTTTTACTTAGACTTACACTACTGAACCCTACATTGAGCAGCACAAGTGCAGTGGATCAAAGAGGAGCATCTGAGAGTCTGTGAAATTTGGTTTTGGAGCACAGGAAACTTTTTGCTTTTCTCATGTTTTGCAGCCAGCCTGGGCACACTGCAAACTCAGCTTTCTGTTCTTGAGTGGCAGCAGTGGAACCTGACATAATTTCATGTGTTATGGTGCTTAACACAGCTGTGAAGATCAGTTGCCTGAGTTACTGTAGGCTCTCTGTCACTTCAGAACAGTCTGGCCTTTTTCATATCTCACCTCTTATAAACAAGACATTTCCATCCACAAAACTGCTGCCCACTAAATGTTTCTGGTACCAAGTACACTATGCTTTGTGTTACAGTCCAATGAGCAGTGACAGAAATACTCAAACCAATCTGTCAGCAAAAATCACATCACAATCAAATTCCCTGACACCACACCTTTTCCTTCTATCTGAAATGCCCCATATTTGCAAGTTCATTATTTTATGCCCTATGCTTGGCTGATTAGATAATTGCAAGAATAAATAATTGCAGTGTTTTTCTGTAATAAAATGCTTAGCTAGTGTGCCCTAAGCAATAACATATACACAAACTTCTATATGTCTTTACGTACAGTTCCATATGTGCTCACCTTCAATAATAAGATCTGCAGTAGTTTCCAGATGTTTGTACTTGCAGGTGTATTGTCCCTGGTCCTCAGTTCTTACATCTTGGATGGTAAGTTTGTGAATATTTTCACTGACCTCTGTTCTGTACCTTCCTTTGGGTTCAATGGGTTTTCCATTTTTGTACCACTGAGATTTCACATTAGGAACTGAGAACTCGCATACCAAAGTGCTGCTGTGCCCTTCCTTGATAGAGTGGTCCTCAAGAGGTGTTACAACAATAGGTTCTGCAAATAAATACACATTTCCACTTTAACATAATGTACAGAGCAGAGATTACAATTCCAAATGCATGTAGAAAGAGTACTTACCAACCACGGTTAATTTGCCACTGGCAATATGTGGTCCGCACACGATACGGTAATTTCCTTGGTCCTCCAACTGGCAGTTCTTGATTTTGAGATAATGGCGATCACCTTCAATTCCAATTTCATATTTGTCATTGGTTTCTAATTTAACTGTTCCTTTGTACCAAGAAAGCTTGATCTCAGGATAATTGATCTTTATCTCACACTCAAATAGTGCTTCTTTCTTTGTCTCCACAGTCTGATCTTCAATGTTCTTGATCAAATTAATTGGCTAAAAGAAGTTTAGAAAATTATTAAAGGAAGTCTCTCCTTCTAATTACAGATTAATAGATGCCCTTTAAAAACCCTATCCTACCTCTGCTTGGCTCATTCTTTGTTGAATAAATGACACCAGTTCATCGAACTCTTGCTCATCTGCACGAGTCCGCTCTTCAGATTCAAGCTCCTAAAAGAAATAAAAAAAAAAAAGTGTAATTGTAACTATAAGAGGAATAATAGTCATAGATAAAATGTTTTATGCTATGCTCCCATAACTAAGCATAGTGGAGCTATGAATATAAATCTGTAGTTACAGCCTGAAACAAACATGTTCAATGAAAGCCCAGGTGCTGTTTTTTATGCTAAGTATATTTTCTCCTTATTATTATTTAGGATTTATATAGTGATGACATCTTCTGCTGCGCTGTAGAGTATATTGTCTTGTCATTTAACTGTTCCTCAGAGGGGCTCACAATCTAATCCTACCATAGTCATATGTATCGTGTAATGTATGTATCATAGTCTAGGGCCTATTTAGGGGGAAGCCAATTAACTAATCTGTATGTTTTTGGAATGTGGAGTGCCCAAAGGAAACCCACTCAGTAACAGGGAGAACATACAAACTTTGTGCAGATAGTGCCCTGGCTGGGATGTTGGAAGGCAAGAGTGCCAACTATGCCACCAAAGTCAAATCAAAATAAAAGTGAAAAAATTGATCACTGATCCCTTTTGGTGCCTCACACCATTTTATGTTGCAGAAGACTAACTGTGTGAGTCATCACAAGGAAAAGTTGAGGACTAATAATGCGGTAGACAGCAGAAGTCAGGTTAGACTACCTACATTAGACTACTGATATAGTTGAATCTCATTGCACCTTTAAAGTGGCTTTATAGAAAAAGGAGAGATTATCAGAGTATAAAACCAAAATGATCTTTTCATTAAATCAATTTTCTTTCTGGATAACATAGCCACCATTCGAGAGTTCAAGCTTCTTAAAATGTATAAGATTTAAAGTTTCTCTGAGATGGCCCAATTAAATATACATTTGGCTAAGCCGTGGTTATTTTAATTCAAACTATGTAAACAATTATATTAAAAATAAACACTGTCTATGGAGATTAAAGAGTCGGTTTGGAGTACTACTGACACTTGACTTTTAGTGTTAAACTATTAAAAAAAATCTAACCTGAACTCGGGCTTACCATTCGACGACTTTCTTCTTCTCTACTGGCTTTAAGAAGCTCGAAAGCTTGAAGGAGACCACGAAAATCTGTAATGCCATACATCCGAGCATATTTTTCATACTCTTTAGGATCAACGTTCTTCAAGAGTTCCATTATATCAATGGCTTTCTCTTCTTCCTCTGTCTTCTTCTTAGTTGGTGTTCTAGAAAAAAGTAGTTAAGCAAATTAATTTAAAACTCATATCTAAGTGCATACTCATTCTTCACATGTTTTGCATGTATACTTACTTCTTAAGTTTAGCTTTGAGGTCACCCTCAAAGACCTCTTGTTTCCTTTCCTCCACTGTCAGGTTTGTGCTACACTCAATCTCTCCATGTTTATTGAAGGCCACACATCTGTATTGTCCAGAATCAGTCTTGGTAACATCTTTGATTTCCAGTTTAGCTTCATCTCCTTTCTGCTGTACAACAATGCGGCCTCCGTGATTGATTTGTCTCCATTTGCCCTTCATCCATTTCACGTTAGGAATTGGATCACCACCGACTTTAGCAATGAATGTAGCAGTGCCCTCTAAAATAATGTTAGAAAGTTATAGTGGGCACAGAAAAGGTGATTTAAGAGGTACTGGAAGCAACTGTATAAATACTATAAATACTTACTCTCAATAACATTTACACTGGCTGGTTCCGAAACAAAGAAGAGCTTTCCTTCAATTGCGGTTTTCTTTACTGCTGGTGCTGCGGCTGCTTTTTCTAAATTAAAAAAAGTTAAACCATTGCTTGAGATATTTTTTTATATTGAGGGTTTCCTTTCAAAAGCAGTGTGAAAACAACAGTAGTTATATCATACTGCGTTAATGTGGGCTAAAACTCAAAATTACATTTTGTCTCTACCACATTAAACACAGTAAAAATGAATATGAAACAGTATAAGACTGCTCTAATATCATTTGTAGGCATATTTACACTTAACTGATAACATTGCCAGTGTCAAGGCAAATGGCAGGGCAAAAATGAGATGTTCTCTAGTAACCACATATATAATATATAGTTTAAGTATGAGTTTCATTCCACTTTAACCAGTTCAGAGCCATAGGCTTACACCCCCCCCCCCAGTGACCAGGATATTTTTTACAATTTAGTACTAAGCACACAAGTGAATTCCCCCCCCCCCCCCCCACACACACACTTTTCTGCCCACCAACAGAAAACTCTGATCGCTGCTGCCATCGGTATTTTTTTTAAAATTAATTTAAAGGTACTGGATTTTTGAATACATGTGTCTATTTTTTATTTATTTTGATTTCTCCCCTGCTTCCCCCTGCCAGCCAATCACGGCGATCCTCTCTCACAGGCATCAGCCCATGAGAGGGGATCACGATCAGAGCCTCTCCAGGGGACAGCCGAGTGACACGGCTGTCCCCAGTACTGTGCTGCAGTAGATTGCATCGCTGTACAATGTAAATAGACAGCAGTTTCCCCATCTAACTGCACGATCCCCTGCAAAACCCCGCCCCAGGACTTGATGTCTTTCGGCATTAGCCGTTCCTGGGGCTGCCATCTCTACCGACGCTTATCTGCATTAGGCAGCCGGGAAGGGGTTATATAGGAAAAAAATTAATTGTTCTGAATTCTGAAATGTGGTATATTACACAAATGTACATACAGACAAAATGTAGTCACATTTTAATTGATAATATAAATGATATTCCTTTATGATATTCAGTCATTGGTCAAAGTTTTACCGCATCATTTTCTACAAAAAATTAGTGAAAATGATATGTCTGTTTTGACAAAATCATAATGTACTCCTAAAATTGCTGGTACAAAACACCTGAGGAAAGGCTCCCCCCGAAACGTTGTGTGTGTATCCTTATGCTTCCATACAGCTTGTTGCTATTCACAGCCCTCTGAGTGCCATGTCCTTTGTTAACTTTGGCTTAAAATTGCTGGCACAGAATGTAGTTTCTAAAGGATGCCCAAGGCCTTAAAACAAACCTGAAGTAAATTTCCTCCACTAAATCCCATTTCTGTCATCTTCTATATACCCAAATAACACTATTTTAGTAGTGCATGATATTATTGTATTACTGAACAATGGGGTTAACCATCTTGCTGTTTGGAGATTCTAAAAATTACCTGTACAGTTGACAATACTGGTTAAAAAAATTACAACTTTTGCACACACTGAAAGATTATTGCTGCCTTTGATACCAAAGATTTTGTTAATGAGGGGCACTGAAATGTTACACAATCAGGTAGTGTTGTCAACTTCACTGAGACTTACAGAACAACTCAATAGTGAGAGAGGGCAACCTCTAGGTATCAGAACTGAGACCGCACCAAATAGAGTATCTGTGGAATCATATTTGGGGGGGCAGGGGGCGTAACCCATATCTTTTACTGGTAATAGAGTTCTTGCACTCAGGTACTAACTAAACCTGTCTGATGTTTCATTATATAAAAATGTAAATATTTTCTTCATATGATATCTACAATGAAATAGAAGTTAGGATAAGCAAATTATTTTTTCAGCAGCTGACCCCTTTAACCTTCTGCTGTGCTTTGATTTGTTACCCCCAGCTTATGCTGAGAGAATGAGTTAAAGCTGTTGAAAGTTTAACATTTCACAATATTTTCTAATAATACACATTACCACCATTTATGGATCTTTTGCCTTCGCAAACACTGCAGCACACTACCCACTCCCCTCCTGACTGCACTTGGAATAGTTCCAATTGGCTAATCTTCACTCATATATGGTTAATCAGCACTTAAGCAGCAGCTCAAAGGTAAAATTAAAACCTAAATAAAGTGGTTAAATTTTACACAGTGGCATGTATATATATATATATATATATATAGACCAGCCATGGCCTTTGTCTCGATGTGTATCTTGAAAATAAAACATTTTTAATGAAAAATCTTGTGACCACTAATTTTTAATTGTCATCAACATACATATTTCAATTTAAAATTAATTCCAACAATGAAAAAAATCTGTGTTGGTGAATGTTTCAGTTTTATTTACACCCACTTTCGGATTAATTAGAAGCACCATGTGTTTTTTACCTTTGATAGTGACTTTAGATGTTGTGGATTGACTTCCTGCGGAGTTGGTTGCTTTGCAAACATAGTCTGCAGCATCTGCCTTTGCTGCAGCTTTCAGGTCTAGTGTTGCTGTTCCTCTAACAAAGGTGACACTGCAAGTGTTGGAAGACTTGACTTCACGTCCACCTTTGAGCCACTGAATCCTGATTGGTTGAGATCCCTCAACGTGGCAACTCAGTTGTAATCCCTCCCCTTCAGTGACAGTCACAGGTGAAAGAGCAACATCGAACACAGGGGGCTTCTTAGGTTCTGCGCCAAAGACAAAAGCTCATGTTTAGTTGAAATTACTAGCTTTTGAAGTAATTAGATATTTTATTATAAAAATTACAAAATTACCTTTGATGAGTACTGAAGAGGTGCACAATGCACTGCCAGCTTCATTTGACACTTTGCAAGTATACAAGCCAGCATCACCCTGGCTGGACTTCTTAACCTGAAGGACAACCACATTGTTCTTGAATGACATATCATTGTTAGCTGACTGCTGGATTTCCTGGTTATTCTGGAACCATGCCACAGTAAGTGGTTGTGATCCAGCAACACGACCTTCCAGTTTAAATGCATTGCCTTCTACCTCCTCAACAGTTTCAGAAAGCTTCTTGGTGAAAGTTGGAGGCACTTTCCGTTCTGTAACAAAAATTATATAATTAATATATCATCCTAAAGTAAAAGAAACTTTCCAGCAATTGCTGCCTGAACACGCATTACTTTGCTCAGCAAAGCAGGTGGTAGTGCGTTATACACAAACGCATGGCACTTGCATTTCTCTCTGTTGCGTATCCCACACTGAGCCGAATTGCTGAAATCTGAGTAGCAGTACAACAGTGTCCTCAGGCCTAAATAGAACAGAACACATTTTGCATATAAACAAGAGTTGCTAAGGTCACAACTGCAACCAGACCCTGCTCCAGAGGCTCCAGCAGCGGCTTTGCCATCAATCACTTGGTATCTTCTTCTATTGTACCGGTAATTATTACACCAGCTTTGCATAGTAGTAATCTTTAAATAGGCTATACAGCCTGAAATTACAGTTTCATTTTATGCTGTTATCCTCTTGTCACATAAATGTTACATTTACCTTCCAGTTCCTTCCTCCCCAAAACCTCCAAAAGCCACATGGCCACCAGGTTTTGTCCTGTAGCCCTGCCTCCCAGAAGAAAAAAATGCCATGGTGTTTTATATCTTGAGAAGAGAAAACTTTGGGGAGGAATGGAGCCAATGGGTAAATATAACTTTTATGTGACAAAAAGATAGCAGGATAAAATGTAACTGTAATTTCAGACTATATGCTTTAATAAATTGTTTCCCACTCCATGCTTAGGCATTCACTGCTGCTGGCCTTAGGAAGCAGGTATGGAGGGGAAGAAATACTGTGCTGAGGGTCCCTAGTGTAAAAATGTGTTGACATGTAGCACTTCACATAGTATGTTGTCACTAACTGTCCCTCAGTGGGACTAACTTGGGTCTCACTTGGGACTCCACTTGCTTTAACCTTTTCGGGACCATGTGCATGAGATCCTACGCCGCACTTGTGGCTGTTCTAGCCTGATGCGGCGTAGGATCTACGCCGGCCCGAAATTTCCGCTCCCGACGCGATCGTGCGCACCCGGAGGGGGAGATCAAGCTGTCATATGACAGCCGACATCTCCCCCGAGTGATCAGCAGCCATCGCGTATGGCTGCTGATCACACGATCACTACGATCGCCGTCGGATCGTAGTGATCTGTTTGACAGCTGCGGCGGCAGGGGGGGAAAGAAGAGGATCCACTCACCTCCCTGCCGTTCCAGCGACGATCGGCGCCCCCCTCCGCTCTGGCCGGCATCTCCGCTTCATCTGACGTCAGCGCCGGGTCCCGGCTTGATGACGTCATCAAGCCGCGACCCGGAACTGCTCGTCAGATGAAGCGGAGATGCCGGCCGGAGAAGAGGGTCCCGTGCGGCTCATCGCTGGAGCCTGGAAGGTAAGTGAAGGCTGCTGGCAGAAGGGGGGGCCCAGGCCACCAAGGGGGGACACAATGCCCGGCAGCCACACACGGGATCCGGCCGCCTGACCCCCCCAAACGCGCGCACCCCCTTCCCGCCAAAAATGCCTGGTCCTTAAGGGGGGGTAGGTGGCCGGTCCCGAAAAGGTTAAAGTGGTTTGAAAGCCAACATTTCTACTTTGCTCTAAAAGATTCCTCACAGCTTGAAAGCTAATGTCCCTGAATTTTTTTTAAGCAGAACATCCCTGAAATCGCTAAACAAAGCACTTTGTCCTGCTATTCAGCTTCAAATCCGCATCCAAACTGGAGATACAGTATCTTTGTTTACATTCCAATGTTGTTACAATGTGTGTAAACCCAGTGTAACAGGTGAAAATGAGCTCTCTGTGAAGCTCTCTGTGCTTCACACACACCCAGAGTTCAGAATAGCTCAGGAGAAGATGTTAATATATAATAAAAAGCAGTTTGAATAAAATGTAATGACAGCTTTTAGGGTATGATAAACTACACTTTGGAAACCTGTGATTTGTAAACAGACAATATTACTTATGCACAAAAGCAAATATGATAACTGTATGAGTAATAAAAAGTCGGAAAACACATTTGTTTTGAATGTTATGTCGGAGTTTCAGACCACTTTAAGTGTGGTTAACAAAACCATGATAAATCAATAAACTTGTTTATTTGTGAGGCCTGAATAGCTACATTCTGCAGTCACTTTGACCCATCTTTTTGTCTACCGTCTCAGACAGCATACAAACATTTCTAAAAAAAATTGCTCTAAGGGCTAAAGCTGACTAGTGTAGACTCATGGCTGAGACACTGGAAGTATTCTTGAACTTGTTATTTTTTGGCTTGAAGATATAGGACTGATTTGTAGCCATTGTCCTAAAGACATGTGGATTTTGTTGCTCTTGCTTTTTTTCTGTGACTGCAGTGTTATTACACTATAGAGTCAAGTTCTTGTTTCCTGGCCTGTGTGTGTTTTTGGGGCTTATATATCATCTCCTGCTATATACTTTGTGCATACACAGGAGATCAATCGGTTTCAAACAGTTATATAATAATCTTGCTAGGTTGAGCTAATGCACAGGAGCTCAACCATAAAAAAAGAATAGCATTGTGGATATCCAGCAATAGATGAGCATTCTGATGGTTTCTTGGGCTAAGCTGAACATGGACAGGCAACTTAGGCAGTGACAAACATAGAAAATAACTTTGCTATATGTGCATTTACACACACATGTAACACAATCAAACTGAGTGCAAACCCACCTTGCACATTGAGCTTTACAATGCAGGAATCTTTTCCTACATCATTGGAGGCAAGGCAAGTGTACTGGCCAGCGTCAACCTTATCGGTCTTCAGAATTGTAAGTTTTGTTGTATTCTCTTGTTGGGTAACCTTGTAGTTTCCTCCAGATTTGATTTCTTTGTTCTCTTTTGCCCAAGTCAGTTTAATTGGTTGTGTTCCTGTCACATGACACTCAAATTCGGCAGCATCTCCCACAGGAACATCCACTGGTGATGGCTTCACATCAAAGAATGGTGGATTTCTACCCTCTAAACAAGTAAGAAAAATGCAATCTGAAATTGTACAGGAGATCTAAAATAAGTGGTAAAATAAATAGGTAGAGACAGCACACAAACCTGTCAGAATGAGTTTGGCATTAGAAGAGGCAGTTCCAACAAAATTGGAAGCTTTACATGTATACTGCCCAGCATGGTGTCTATCAGTTTGCAAGATTTGAAGTGTGGCAGTTTTATCTATGTATGAGGTTTGATAATTATAGTCATCTCTTAAAAGAACACCATCTTTATACCAAGAAACCTCAATAGGTTCTGACCCAACTAATTGACATTCAAATGACACCGGTAAGCCAACAGTTTCCTGTATGTCCTTCACTTTTCTTGCAAAGGAAGGTGGAACGATACGCTCTGCAGAAAGACATGATGCAGTAAAGGTTGTTGAATGCTTTCTGTACATGATATGATGCCAATATAATAGCAGGAAGCTATAACGGTCAGGCAGAGCTATGCAGCTGGAATTTATATTTTGCCATCACTTACCTACATAAGTAGCCTCTAAAAAAAGCAAAATAATAAAGTATAGCAAGTAAATGAATGATTACAAAACAACTTCATGCTTACCTGTCACTGTCAGAAGAGCAGAAGAAGATGCAGTGCCAATTGGATTCTCTGCTTTACATTCATATTCCCCAGAATCCTGCACTTCTGTTTGTGTGAAAACCAATGTAGCCACATTGTTCTTAAAGTGCATTTTACAAGCACCAGTTGGTCTCAGTTTAGTATCACCTTTGTACCATGCCACTTTAATTTCTGGTGTGCCTTGAATTTGACATTGCAACGAGGCAGCATCACCAGCACTGACTGCTACTGGTTGCAGTGGCATAATGAAATAGGGTGGTTCTGGAAAATAAAAGATTGCAATAAAATGAATGTATGTTCCTTAAAATACGTCTCTTTAAAAAATGAAACGTATGTTAACCAATTACTTTTTACTTATATTAGTAGTCGGCCTACATTTCCTGGGCTTACATAGTGTTTAGGAACTAATGATTTAGCTATTTCTCTATTACCACATTGTTAACACTTGGTGCTAAAAAAAATTATATGATGAAAGTAATCTATGAACTGTCAGGCCATCTCACAAAATCTCACATTTGGGAATCAGCAGATTTTATAGATGTGACACAGGTGTTGAACACACAATCATCTGTATGATTCCAACACTTGCATCACACATGTACAAGTTAGCTGATACCAGCTTACCCTGCTGTTGTGTCCCAGCTACCCTACAGAGTAAGCAGTCTTAGCCTCCTTGGCGGTAACCCCGTGTGTGACATGGGGAAAGCCGCCGGAGGGTGCCGCTCAGGCCCTGCTGGGCCGATTTACATATATTTTTTTTTCAAACACGCAGCTAGCACTTTTCTAGCTGCGTGTTTGGTCTGATCGCCACCGCCCGGCGCTGATGCGCCACTACCCGCCACGATACAGGGCCCCCCCGCATACCCCTTGCGCAGCCCGGCCAATCGGCGCCAGGCTGCGCTATGGGGTGGATCGGGATTCGCTGTGACGTCACGACGGCGGCGACGTCGATGACGTCACTCTGATCATTGCCATGGTGACGGGGGAAGCCCTCAAGGAAATCCCGTTCAGAATGGGATTTCCTTATGGGCAAGCAGCGCCGGCGGTGATCGGATGCTATGGGGGGACGCCGCAGGGAGGGGGGAAGCATGTAGCTAGCGCTAGGCTAGCTACATGCTAAAAAAAAAAAAAAAGTGAAAAAAACCCTCCCGCGGCCACGCAGCCAGGGGGGTTAATGTTGTTTTTAATTATTTTATTTTCCATGCTCTACTTCTCTGATGCAAACCCTCCACCTCTATAAAAATGAGACAGAAGAGTTTGAGTTGTGAGTACAACATTGACCTTACTGCGTAACCTGGCAATACTGTCCTTTTCTGTAGTGTAGTGATCTGCAGCTGACTAGCTTCAGTGATCCTTAGTGGTCCAAGTTCCAATAAACTAGAATGCCTACTTGTAATGGTCCTTTGGCGCCAGGGCTTGGCGAGATCTAGCCAGCAATAATGTAGTTCTAGTCCCTGTAAAACTCACAGCACTAGTTCTCCTCTCTGATTTTCATTTTTCACTGTAGATGGGCTTTAAAATAAGTAAAAAGTATATGGGGCTGCCATATTTATTTCCCTTTAATCCATGCCAATTACCTGACTATCCTGTTGATGTTTCTGGCCTCAATGCTGTCAGGATCACACACTTGAAACAAGCTTGTGGCTAGCGTGGTCAGATTTTAGTCTCAGCACTTGATCTGTATACGCATTCTAGGTAGTTGGTTTGAAGTATTTAAGAAACAGAGCAGAAGGACAGCAAGGCATTTGTCGTTGTTTAAAAAAATATAGATATGGATGCCTGCACTCTTTCTCTCACTACTTTTAATAAAAGTATTCTTCATACAGGCCAGTTATTGCAATTAATTTTCTTATCCTTTAACAAAAATTACAAAAACAGAGCCTTGCTGTCCCTGAAACATTTTTGTCTCCTGTCTGAAGTGTAAATACTCTTTCAAAAGGCTTTTCTTGATCTTCTAGTGTCAACCTATTCTGTTGTTCCCTAAGATGACTATTATCTGTGGCTTTGCCAGTCTAAAAATGTGTTTTTCAAATCTCTCTGACCATTCCCAGGCACGTGTCAAAATTCTAACTAAATGTAATTTAGATAATATTTAAATGTTATGGTTAAGAGAGAAAAAGAGTGACACATACCCGACACCTTTACAGTTGCTTGGCAGCTGTCATGCCCAATTGCATTTTTTACTTCACAAGTATATAAGCCATCATCATCATTTGTGCAGCTTGTGTATTCTAAGATACAAGACTTGTCTGTTGTAGTTATGCTGCATCGTTCAGACTGAGACACTTCAGTGCCATTCTTCTTCCATGTCACATATATTGGAGAAGTTCCAGTGTATGTACACTCGAGAATAATCGGTTTCCCAGTATCGGTCTCATAGTTGTTGAGTTTCCTCACAAATGCAGCTGGCTCTGTTAAAATAAAAATCAGAAAAAAATCGAAAATGAGATACATTTTAATTGCACACTAATTCTGAGAGGTGGGTCAACTTGACATTATTTTGATTTGTTGCTGTTTGGGGAGAAGATTTATTTTTGGCAAAATGCAGAAGAACCTAGAAATGGCAATCTCTATGCCAGGTTTAGTTAACTTTAAAATCAGCTAATATCTGCTTAAAAAAACAAATACACATGTTCAAGTTTAATTATACATCAACAACATCAATCAGACCCCACAGTGATGTACAGTAGAACTTGAAAATGGAACTTGTATGTTCAGAATGGTCGCAAGAACACCAATAGCTCAGGACGTGCTAAGTGGACTAAACAACACATTTATATATTAGAAAGGTCTTGAATCATAGGTAAACACAGCCCCTGAATGGTCTGGAATAATAGTCAAACAGTACATGGCTTTGAGCCAGAATCTCTGACCATTCAGATAGTGTTTCATGGTGACATTTTAATTATCCAGTACCTATGGCCAGTTTTAGGCTTTATTTACCACTGACTATAGATATCCTCCTTGACAACATTAATGATTAGTTCAACAAGTATTAGCCAGAGGGTTGTCTTGAGTAAAGGGCTACAATCATTCTGAACACAGCAGTGCTTTCAAAATAGATTTGGACCAAGTCGATCACAGTCTTTGTTCATATTTTACTTTTACCAAATATTTGTGCAAATTTTTGGGCAATATTTTGCAAAAGCAAAGATAAACTCTTTTTGTTGTTGTTGAAAAACTGACTGGTACTTTTCTGCAAATTTTAATGTATTAAATAAGTTCTTTTTATTACTATTATGCAATATTTTCTTAGTGACAAGA
Source organism: Hyperolius riggenbachi (assembly GCF_040937935.1). NCBI lineage: Eukaryota > Metazoa > Chordata > Amphibia > Anura > Hyperoliidae > Hyperolius > Hyperolius riggenbachi. Next base: position 242,688,713 of record NC_090652.1, on the reverse strand, counting down.
ACAAATTGCATAAACGGTTTTGCTCCATTGCGTTGTTAGTAAATATCTTATGAAAGTTCATGAACCAACCTTTCACAAAGAGCTGAGTTGAGCATGAGTCTCTTCCAGCATCATTACTAACATGGCAAGAATATTCTCCGCTTTGCAGACTGTTGACATTGTAAAGCTCCAATACTGCCAGCGAATCAGTTGATGTAATATTGGCATTGCTTCCTGGTAAGATTTCATCACTTCCTTTGTACCAAGAAATTTTGAATGGTGGAGTTCCACGAATCACACCTGCAAACGTAACAGTGGCTCCTGGAAGAACTTCAGCTGGCTCAGGTTTTTCCACAAATGATGGAGGTTCTGTAATAGAAAACCTGTTACTAACAGGATACCTAAAATCTACTTATCAAAATCAACAAGCTATGTCAATATCTTATCCAACTGACCTTTTACAGACAGAATAGCACTGCATTCATCAGATCCTGCTACATTGGTTGCGTGACAAGCATATTTCCCTGCATCAGATGAAGACAGATCACTAACATTCAATGTACAAGTGTTGTCTGTCAGGGTTGTTTGGTATTTGTCTCCACTGACAATTTCTCTACCATTGAATGACCAAGAAACAGTAATGGGTGGTGATCCAGATACTTTACATTCCATGGAGGTTGTTGAACCAAGTAGACCATATGTTTCCTTTAGTTTTCTTGGGAAAGATGGAGGAATGATTCGGTCTGAAGAAGAACAAGATGATTGACACAGGAATTATTGCACTTCACATGCATTTTTTATGCATCTGTCTATTTTTTATTTTATGCATCTCTCTATTATCTTTGAAAAACAAAGCAAGATGTTTAAAGGGGTAATAGTTTAAAGTGCATTACAGGTATTTCAGCATATGGTACCAACCTGAGACATCAATGATGGCTGTGCAGCTGCTCTTGCCAACATTGTTCCTCACTTCAAACACATATTCTCCACCATCCTCTATTCCAGTGGAAAGGATTTTCAGGCTTGCCACTTTACCAAAAAAGCTAACTTTGTACTTTTCGTCACTTGTCAGTTCTGCTCCATCTTTAAACCAAGTGGTTATCAACTCTGGTGTTCCACCAACGGTGCATTCCAAGGTGCAGGAATCTCCTGCAGTAACTTTTGTTGAGTGTGGTTTTTCAATAATAACTGCTGGCTCTGAAAAGCAACAGTTAACAGGTCATAAGGACTGGTCAAGACGGTACTTTCTTATGCATATGCTGCTTTTTCCATTCTACTAAGAATATATTTTTACAGGTATAGTTGCCATCTGTGTTTTATACTGATGTGCAGTTGAATGATATGCTAAAAAGAGGAAGCTATGGAAGAAGAAGCTAGGTAGCTAACTTATGAGAACTTGCCAATTAACAAGTAAGCATTAATTATTAGGTGCAGCACCAGAATAACAAGTTGTATGGGAAACACAGAGGCCAAACAATCTAGCCTTGCCCAACTAGAATATCAGGTCCAAGTCCTGGCTTGGGCATTATCTGCAAAAAGTAAGCAGGTTCTTCCTTTTTTAGGGTGTTTAATTTGGGACTTCAATTTCCTCCCATATTCCAACAACATCTATGTAGGTTAACTAAATTCCTCTAAATGGGTCCTAGACTGTGGCTAGGGAAATTAGTTTGTGAGCCCCACTGAAGGACAGTTAGGGGCTTTAATATTTTGGCATATTCTGTAAAGTGTTGCATAAAACGTGGAAGCACCATATAAATGAGACCATATTTTTTATGAATTAATTAGCAAGTGACTTCATGCAGACTGCAATACAACAGCAACTGGCAAAATATTATAGCTTTGTACTGACATACAATGACTGCTGCCCAATCTATTTCCAAAAGACTAGGGTAATGTTTTGGAGCCTCTCCTGGATTCTGTGATTGGTCCTTCTCAAGATAATAGAAACTGTGCAGGGAAGTCTATTACAACTTACCCCCATCCATGTTGCACAGGGATAAATATGCACACTTTTGTCAAAGGACAATGTTTGTTATATCCAACTACAATTGCATATCTGTACATAGCTTAAGTATTTTCTTTGGATAATAATCTGTTTTAGTTCAATAGATATGCATAAGCCAAAATGACAGAAACAGTGGTTTAATCCAAGCAATACTTACCTAATATAGATAAGTTGGAGAAGCATTCCTGTGTCCCAGCCTCATTTTTGATCTGGCAGGTATACTTTCCAGTATTCTCTGGTTTAGTATTTGCAAAGTCAAGAGTTGCAATGTTATCAACAAATGAAACACGGATGTTTTCACTTTCTCTAACAACTTCTTCTTTGTCCTTCAGCCATGACACAGTGATGGGTGGGGTGCCGTCAACTATAGCTTTCAGCTGAGCTGACTCTCCAACCACAGAGGTGACACTTTCAAGCTTCTGAACAAACCTTGGTGGTTCTATTGCAAAAATACAAAATACTTGAAGTCAACAGTTCAAAACAAAAGCACTATACATAATTGGTATCTTCAAAATAAAATGAGAGCTGTAAGCTATTAATCATACCCACCTTTAAGCTTAATAGAACATAAGCAGGTGTCACTGCCAACATCGTTCACGGCTTTGCACTGATATTCACCAATGTCACCAGCATCCACTTTAAGGATATGAATGGAGGCAAGGTAATTCTCTGTTATTATCTTAAATTTCTTGCTACTCTTTATCTCCCTTCTGTCTTTAAACCAGGACACTTCAAAAGGAGGAGTACCATTCAGTTGGCAATTTAGTGTTACGTCAAGTCCTTTCAGGGTCAGCACAGGTTCCGGCTTTGTGGTAAATACAGGAGGCTCTGCAACATTATATAACATATATTTTGAGTTTGCATTTAAATACACAAAGTTACTACACAAGCAATCTGTCAGACCTAATATCGTGACTGTTATTTATTAGAATATATAAAGTGTGTGGATATTCTTTTCCCTTTGTTTACATTTCTCATGCATAAGATTTATGGAACATACCTGATAAAAATCAGCTCTAAATACAATTTTCGAAAAGGAGCTTAGCTACAGGTGAAACTCGAAAAATTAGAATATCGTGCAAAAGTCCATTTATTTCAGTAATTCAACTTAAAAGGTGAAACTAATATATGAAATAAACTCATTACATGCAAAGCGAGATTTTTCAAGCCTTTATTTGTTATAATGTTGATGATTAGGGCTTACAGTTTATGAAAACACCAAAATCAAAATCTCAGACCATTAGAATATTGTGAAAAGGTTCAATATTCTAGGCACATAGGGCCATGTGCAATTCACTTTCTCTCCTAAGTTTTCTCCTACAAGAAAACATTTTATCTTCAATTTATAATAACTTTTTAGCACTTTGCAATGGAAAAAAAAGTACTAAAAGTAGGTGAAACAGTGCTCTCAAAATTATTTTGAGCATTTGCTTGTTTGCTGTTGGTTTGAAAGGCATTTAATTGAAAAGTTTGACAATTTCACCTAGGAAAAAAATCAGGTGAAAAAGTGAATTGCATATGGGCCATAGTGTCAGATTCAAAGGATTCCTATTTCATATATTAGTTTCACCTTTTAAGTTAAATTACTGAAATAAATGGATTTTTACACAGTATTTCATTTTTTTCGAGTTTCACCTATAAGTGACAGGAACCTCACCACTGTGTAGTTCTCTAGGATCTTTTGTCCTCCATTCACATTGATTGTTGACCTTTTTCAAAGAAATATCCACAATTGAACTATGTAAACAACCTCAGAGAGGTCATCAGGCAGGTGAGGGAAAAAAAAGAAAACTGTTTGGAATGGAGACAATGCTCAAGGTTAAAAAAACAGAGGCATCGCTATTATTTGTTTAATTCAGAAACTATGAAAAACTCAAAAAGTAGAACAAACATAGGAAATGCATTAGCAGTTAGGGCTTGTTCACATTAAGAGAGTTTGCAGGTGTTTTTTGAGCTTAGGTGATTTCAGAAATCGCACTAAAAGTGCTTGTGCAATGATTCACTACGAGAGTGTTTACATATGAGTGGTTCAATTCCGATCCACTCACCAAAGCGCCGCCTATACAATTTTGAAGGCGATTTGCTTGTAATGGAAGGTATAAGGAAATCACAAAGCACTTGAAAAAGCACTTTGTATAGCAATTCACCAAGCACTTTGATGAATAAATACATTGTATTTATTCATTTCTGGGTACAAAAGTAAAAAAAAACACCCCACTTTCTAAGCGCTTAGAAAAGCACTTAGAAAGAGTAGAGAAAGGCGAATTTAAAAAAAGCAAAAAATTGCTCAGCTCTTGAGAAAGTGCTGGCCGATTAATAATGTGAACAAGACCTAAGTGTAATTTTAGAATTGGAGTTTGTGTAGTTTTAGTATACACTGACAACAGTTTCTAATAGTAATAGGCTATTGGATTTTAGCCTGGCTGTACTGAGTACAATATTATCCCAATCTTATTTAAATTAAGTTACACTTTAAGGCAACCCTTTGTCAGACAAGACTCAGTGGCCCATATGCAATTAACTTTTCCTCTTGAGTTTTCTTCTAAGTGATATTTTCAAAATTACCAATAAAATGCCCTTTAAACCACCTGCAAGCAAGAAAATGCTCAAAATAATTTTGATAGTACTTTTTCATCTACTTTTTGGTACTTTTTTTCGTTTGCAAAGTGCAGAAAAGTTACTTTAAATAGAAGGTGAAAAATTATCTCCTTGGAAGAAACTCAGGAGAAAAAGATAATTGCACATGGGCAATTGTTTTCTAAGGTTGCATTATATGCAGCCTTAACATCCTACCCACAGTGCTCATTTGCCGGATGAGTCTGCAGGGAGCTTAAGTGTAGACATTCGCCCAACTGGACCATACAACAGCCTTGGCATTGGAGCAGAAGCTAGCTAAGATTCATGTGGGTGAAAAGTAGATGCAGGGCATCTAGTGAAGCCATACCTTGCCGGTCTATTTGCGGAGCAGTTGAAAAGTGTGAGGATGACCTCCTGTTTAAAAGGAAGCCTGCTATAATAGTGGGTGCAGGGGGCTGCCCGCTATGCTAACTGCGCTTACAAGTAGTTAGTACTTGTGCCCGCTATTTGTAACCACAGCTTTAACAGTGGGTGGCTCTTGCACCCCCCATTATAATGGATGCCCTTCTAAACACGATGCATTTTAAGGGGGGGTTAAGTTTATTTGTTGACCGGGGGTGTTAGGCACAAAGCAGGGGTTTGGGGGTTTGTTATAGACACCACCAGGGGCAGGTTTCATGGTAGGTGCCACTAGGAGAGAGTTCTGTTTGAGAACAGGAAGAAGTTAAGAAGTTAGGTCATAGTAAAATATCGGTAAATATAACTGATATTTTACCATTTCAATGAAGTAGTAGAATATCAGTAAATGTAGCCAGTCTCTACTCTAACAAGGTCACTTCTGCAATTGTAGTCCTTTACCAGGTATGTACAAGTATGGGGACACCAAGAGCATGGCCTGCAAAAGCTCCCGTAATCTTTACCCAAACAAGCATTGCAGAAAGTGTTTTTAGGCTACACAGACTACAGCATTACTCTTACTGGGTTCTATCCGAAGAGGCGTAATAAATACATAACAAATAAAGTACTGTTCTAAATATAAAAATGTGAATCCATGTTTGCAGGGCATTCCTTGGAATCAGACAGATTGTATATACTGTTAGTATGGGATCAGAGGGATTTCAACTTCATATCTGCATCACATTTACATTGGCATGGTAAAAGCTGCAGTGTGCAATACTTACATGAAATGTAGAAATGAATTGTTGTTATGTTCTCTAAAGCTAGACATACACTATTTAGATGTTCAATAGACCTGCCGACGTATCAGTATCAGTTTATGACAAAAAATCAACTAGCTACACTTCTTTTACATGATTTGTGTTCAATTTGATGGATTTCTCAAATCAAATCAAATCAAACCCATTTTTACCGCATGGGTAGCATAGCTGTATATGTTGTTTAGTACTAGCTTGTCAGCTTTGGCAATCTTTTAATGCAATACATAAAAAAATAAGAATGTCACCTTTCACTTTTAGAGAACCACTGCAACTGGCACTGCCAGCATTATTGTGAGCTTCACAGGTGTAGTCTCCACTGTCCTCAATTGTGGCATTAGATATTTCCAGCACAGCCACAGAGTCAGCGAATGACATTGCATATCTGCCACCAGGTTGGATCTCAGCATCATTCTTGAACCAAACAACTCTTATCTCAGGTGTTCCACTGATTTTGCATTCGAACCTGTCAGAATCTCCTTGTTTGATGACCTTTGAAGACTCCAGTTTCTTAACAAAGCGTGGGGGTTCTTAAGAAAACAAGACAAGGTTTGTCAGCATGTTAAATATCAAATAGTGAGATGAATTTCAAAGTAGAGCAAAGAAGTATATAAAAGTTGTGTTTTATATATATGGCTTATTAAAGCTACTCAGATAAATGACCGACAAGTTGCTAAGTTTTAATGCTATACCCCACATTTATTGCATTTAATTTTACATAGGTTAGAAACACTTACTGAGCACTTTATTAGAAACATTGGGTATGTTCACAAAAGGTTGTTATACTCAATGTGTGCAGACAGCACATGGTAAAGGACATCTGAGGTGAAAATAAACTGATGAGAAAAATAATTGTATCTATCCTCCTCCTAAAAATGACTTTTTTAGATATCCCACAGTTTTATTTTTGTAACAAACGTACCTGGTGTGGTCTCTGCAGGCTGCTCTGATAGTTTGGAGCAGCTGGAGGCTGCTTCCTCTTCAACCAAAAGCACCCCCGGCTTCCCTGTAGACGTGAGTCAGAATGTTGGCATCCCCGGCTCCCATACAGATGTGGGTCAGTGTGTTGTTTCTGGCAGGATGCGTGCAGCTCAGAGCTGTCTTTATAGGCTTAGAATTAGGGTCTAGCTGACATCAGGTGACACTAGGTGACATCACTAGGGGAGTGGTTCTGGGGAATTGGGATTTTGTATATAGGGCCAGAGCTTATAGTCTATCGTTGGCCTTGATACTAATCAGTTCGCTGGTTCTTGGCCTAGCTAGCTACTCTGAACTACATTAATATATTGTCCTTTGTTATTTTCGTATTGATTATTATTATTGTAATTCATTCGTCATAGCCTCCTGATATTATTGAAGTAACATCTTATTGTATATATTTACCTGTGTACCGACCTCTTGCTTGTTTCCTGACCTCGCTCTAGTCTAGTCCCTCTGTACCGCTGCCATCTGATTTACGTTACCGACTCGGCCTGTCCCTGACTCTGTTACTGTCTAATTCTTGCAATACGACTGACATCTGATACACATGTATGACCCTGCTCGAACTTACTACGATTTAGCTTAACGACTTTGTACCTCGATATCACTAAAACGTGTGCACAAGTTCTGACCGGTCTAGACTACACATTGTACTATTATTGTGTATTTATCTGTATGTTGTCGTCACGCACCAGCGTGATAATTTTATATTTAAATCTAGTTTTTAAGTTTTTACTGTTTCATTGTCTCTGCTCAATGACACCTTCATTGAAGTATGTCAGAGCTAAAATCTATGAATTATTGACCCTTTTTACCTCTTTCCTGCTCTCAGAAGCCATTTACTGACATGAAAGTATTTTATGGCTGTAATTACTCATCAGTGAGGTTTATGCTGTAGTCTGACCCAGTCCGATCCGATCCCGAATCGGAAAGAAACTGTCACTTGCATACCATAGATGTTTAACTCTTTCAGGCAGAGAAAGAAAAAAAAGGAACACAGCATAGTTATTTGTGTGCTTGGCTCTATACAAACACATGTCTATCTGATCATGTCACATGTCACCTCGGTTGTCCTTTAAGTCTGTTGGGTTATGTAACTTAGGTGGCGAGTTAAATTACACAAAATATGCAACACTTACATAACAAGCAACGTAAGTGTTGTGCTGTTTGTGGAACACTCTAACTGAATTGTGTAATCCTGGTAAACTCAATTGGTGCTGTCTACACATATTAAGTTTATCAACCTTTTATTAAATATTTTCCTTACTAATTGTGGATAGAGCTTTTAAATGCCTTAAAACAGTGTAATTGTTTTATTGGCAGAGGCTCTAATATTAGAAGATACCCTTTGAAATTTGGTTCATGCAGTTATAATAGCATCATACAATATCTACTGATTTGTCAGCTATGCATCCATGCTTCCACTCTTCCATTTTACCACATCCAAAACCAACATCAGCCTGGGTTGTTGACATAAAGCACTTTGGGTCCATGGATTCAACCAGGTGACACCAAAATCTGACCATACATTTGCCTAATTAAGCTAGGATACGTTTTTCCAGTTTTCAATTATTTAGTTTGGTGAACCTGTGCTCAGCTGTCTATTATTTTGCTAACAGGAGTGGAACCTGACATGGTTTAATTTATTGCACATTTTGAGATGCTTTTCTACTCACTGCATGTTTAAAGAGTTGCTATCTGAGCTACCATGGCCCTTCTGTTAAGTTGGACCCCTCTTGCCATCTTCCACTGACTTCTGTTATCAACAAGGTATTTTTCATATACAGTACTTGTGCTCTCTCTGTTTTTGTACTATTCTGAGTACAGTCTAGAGATTGTGCCCAAGAATGTTTAGAAATACATACTTACAAATATACTAAAAACTACTCATCTGCCATCAACTATTGTGTCAGTCACAATCACTGGGAGATAACATTTTCCCCATTTTGGTGATCAAAACATTCTGGTTTGTGAAGGTATTGCTAATAAAGTGCTCAGTAAGTTTCTGGTTTATCGTTTTGTACTCTAGGTAAATATACAAAGAAAAATTTTACTTGTAGTGAATACAGGCTTTTTTTGTGAAGGAGGGACAATCATAAATTTCCCAGCACAGATACCATCTTTGAAGATAAATATATCTTTGAAGATAAATATATATAGAGATATTAATAACAAGACATTAATAAGGGAAAAGAGGGAATAAATGAAGAATTCAATTGAATTGATTATTTGAGAATTTTAAAGCAGTATTTACACCTACAACCCATAGCTATCATGTATTATAATAACACTGACCATGTACCATGGATAAGCATGCTTATATTCTGCTTTAACTGTACCTTGCACATCGAGAGAAGCTGCACAAGAGTCTTTTCCAACTTCATTGCTGGCATAGCAAGTGTAAGTACCAGCATCAACCTTGCCAACTTTGAGGACTTTCAAGTGTGCTCTATTGTCTGCAAAAGTGATCTTGTAGTTTCCACCAGGGCGAATTTCTCTGTTGTCTTTTGCCCAAGAGATTTTAATTGGCTGTGAGCCAGTGACATGGCACTCAAAATTAGCAGGCTCTCCAAGAGGAACATAAGTAGATTCTGGCTTTATGTCAAAGACGGGAGCTGATTTGGGCTCTGAAAGTGAAAGATGATTAAGATTATACATCTAAATATTCTTTAAGGTGGACTTCTGAGCTGTTTTTTTTAATTTAAAAAAACGGAAAAAAGATGGAGAATACTTGTAATTTAACAAACCTGTGAGAGTAACTTTAGCACTGGAAGAAGCTGAACCAATTGGATTTGTAGCTGTGCAAGAATACTGACCAAGGTGGTCAACACTAGTGCTCAAAATGTGCAGAGTAGCAATGCTGTCTATAAATGATGTCTGCACATTATTGTCATCTCTTAAAAGAACACCATCCTTATACCAAGAAACCTCAATAGGTTCTGAACCATTTATTCGGCAGTCAAAAGTAATAGGCAGGCCAATAGTTTCCTGAACATCCTTCACTTTCCTTGCAAATGAAGGTGCCACCTTACGCTCTGTAAAAGAATAAGGTTTAGTGTCATAGGAGTTCAAACCCAAAGCACTGTTTTCACCAACAGAGTATAAGAGTTACCATAAGAAAGTTAATTTCACCTTGAATACTAAAAAGAGCTCTTGAAGAGGCAGATCCAACGACATTTTCTGCTTTGCAAATATATTCACCGCTATCTGTCTTATCCACTTTATTGAAGACTAATGTGGCAATGTTGTTTTTAAACTGCATTTTATAATCAGGGGTTGACCTCAGTTTGGTGTCTCCCTTGTACCAAGACACTTTTATTTCTGGTGTTCCTCCTACTTGACACTGTAAAGATGTGGACTCTCCAATGGTAACCTCCACAGGTTCCAAAGGTGAAATGAAATAAGGTAGTTCTAAACAACAAAGAATTGTTATAAGAGCCATGAAGTCATATGAAAAATACAGTTATAATTTAGTTTCCCAAATCAGTACAAACCTAAGACGGATAATAAAGCACTGCAAGTATCCTGGCCAGCTTCGTTTGCCACTTGACATGTGTATTCCCCATCATCCTCCTGTGTGGCATTAAATATTTCGAGCAGACAAGACTTTTCTGTGGTGGTTATGCTACACCTTTCAGACTGGCTTATTTCTCTGCCATTCTTTTTCCAAGTGACCACGATGGTTGGAGAACCAAAATAGGTGCACTCCAAAGTGACATTTTTTCCTGATTCAATACTAGTGTCATTCAGTTTCTTCACAAATGTTGCTGGGGCTAATAAGGAGTGGCAAAGAAAATAAGAAATTTCGTAAGTATGAACTATACTACATTGTAGCTTGAAAGTCAACTGTAAAACCCTTATTGCTACTGACCTTTCACAAGAAGATGTGTTGTGCAAGAGTCTTTACCGGCATCATTGCTAACTGTGCAAGTATAATCACCACTCTGCATTGAATCAACATTAAATAACTCAATTGCAGCAAAGGACTTTTCCAGGGAAATATTGCAGTTAGGTCCTGGCACCAGTTCACTGCTTCCTCTAAACCAGTTAACCTTAAATGGTGGTGTTCCCTTAATCACACTGGTAAAGGTAACACTTGAGCCTGGTAGTACTTCTTGTGGTTCAGGTTTTCTCACAAAAGAAGGTGGTTCTAGACACAAAGCAATAAAAAAAATTAATAACCTTAAATTCGAGGTAAAGATGGTTAAAGTTAAGGCAAATGTTTGTAAGAAGTGCCTGCCCATAAAGAGTACACTTTCCACCAACCTTGAACAGTCAAGGATGCACTGCATTCATCAGTTCCTGCGACATTAGATGCCTGGCATGTATATGTTCCAACATCTGCAGGCCCCAGTGAGTTCACTGTTAGGCTACAGATGCTGTCAGCAAAAGTAACTTCAAATTTGCCATTGCCAACAATTTTTTTTCCATTTTGATACCAAGAGACAGAAATGGGTAGAGAACCAGAGACTTTGCATTCCAAGTGTATAGAAGATCCCAATACACTGTTGCTATCTTTAAGTTTTCTGGTGAAAGATGGTGGCATAACACGATCTGTGGGGGGACAGCATGGTATGAGTCAAATTCAATTTCTATCAAATCAATGTATTTGAAAATCTCACAAAAAATTGACTTCACTAACCAAGAACATCCACAGAGACCGTGCAGCTGCTTTCACCAACATCATTGATAACTTCAAATGTGTAGGCGCCACTGTCTCCCTTTTCTGCAGAGAGAATCTTAAGCGTTGATCTCTTGTTAAAGAAGCTAATGGAGTACTTATGGTCACTCCTAATCTCTCTGGCATCTTTATACCACTTAGTGATTAGTTCAGGTGAGCCAGCAACAGTACATTCAAGAGAACAGGTATCCCCAGCTGTAACACTCATTGGCTCTGGCTTCTCTACAATTCTTGCTGGTTCTGAAACAAAGTTACACATAGTGGAAGGAAGAAAATATGTTTATCTTGGAAATTATAAGGTCTATGTTACTTTCTAAAGGAATCCCTTATGTATGTACCGAAAAATAAAACAGAATACTAAGACATGTTACCAACCTATAAGAGCAAGTAAAGCTGCACATTCCCGAGATCCTACTTCATTTGTGGCCTGACATGTGTATTTTCCTGCACTGGATGGTTCTGTGCTTGCAATCTGTAAAGTCGCAATGTTATTTGAATAAGATATTCTGACATTTTCACTCTCTCTAACAATGTCTCCTTTGTCCTTCACCCAGGTAATTGCAATGGGCTGGGAACCCTCGGTAACTGCTTGCAATTCAGTTGCTTCACCAATAAAGGAGGTGGCATCACTGAGCTTTTTCACAAATCGTGGTGGTTCTAGTGAAGAAAACAATTGGGCAAGACTCATAAAATGAACTTTAAAGATGGGGAGAGATTTTCTTTAAGAAAAGTTAGTGTACAGTGTGTACCAACCTTTAAACTTGATAGCACAGGCACAGTTATCACTTCCAACTTCGTTGGCGACCTTGCACTGATATTCACCAATATCGGCTGGCTCCACGTTAAGAACATGAATGCTAGCAAAGTTTTCCTTAGAAGTGAGTTTGAACTTTTTACTGCTTCGAATCTGCCGCCTGTCTTTGAACCATGCTACTTCAAAAGGCGGGGTTCCCACAAGCTCACATTCAAAACTGACATCAACCCCTTTCAGAACCTCCACTGGACTAGGCTTTCTAACAAAAACAGGGGGTTCTAAGAAGAAAACAAAACAATGTTTAATAAACAAAAAAATTGAGGAACTACTGTTTACTGTGATAAATAATTAGCCTATACCACACATCTTTTTTGTACAGTTACATGGACTCTAAAATGTCCCCTGCCTAAAAACTCTAATAGCAGGAAACACAGTATACTGCTTCTGGAAATATCTGGCGTGATTTAGAAATTTCCACTTTTCCAAACCTAGCAATCTAAAACAATACATTTAAGTTTGCACTTCCAAAATCAAGTGTTCTGCAGGTAAAATAAATGAATAAAAACCTATGTAGCACCTTTATTTTAAATCTAAAGTTGCAAAGAAAAAGGTCAGGGTTTTTTGGTCTTATATTTTCTGGACCTTGTCTCAACCACTGGTCACTGCATCCCCCCTTGCTAGCACTGTAAGGGAGTGACACATTACAACTGTGACATACTGTTATTTTAGTCCCTTTCCTTAGGTCAGGGCTGTCCTAATGGCAACCCTCGAGGGCTCTTGCTGTGGCCAGTCTGTGTGCTGTGTCACTCCCTCTCCTCTCACCACTTCTCCCTAGTCTATCTGTTTCTCTCCACTCAGCTCTGCCCCCAAAGTCAGTACATTGCGACTTCAGCCCCTCCAGAACAAGACTCCTGGGAGCTTGGCCCTCCATGTCCACCAAGTTTTCTAGCACTGTTAGGTTATTGAGAAAGAGTTCTACATTAACCGTTTTTATCTTTTCTTATTTAGCTGCAGAACATCTGGGCGTGGAAAGATTTGTATGTTTCCAGTTTAAAATTGTGCCCATAGGTCCACTTTAAATAGTGCAATAGCTAATGACTAGAATACTAACATAAGCTAAATTCTCTGAAAGACTAATCACTAAAGAAAACAATCTAAGAAAATAAATAATAATACGTAGCTGTGCTTTATCAAAAGCGAAAGCTTGAACTTCAAATCAGCTAAGTTAGGTGTCAATTTGACATCTGTTTTTATGATTTTACTGTGGCCAAACATGGTACAATTTATTGTGGACATTAAAGCAATAAATATCCTCTGACAGGAAAAATTGCTGCCTTTGGCAGTCAAAAATGTATTTGTTATTACTGTTATCTACATTTTAGCTATTATCTGATGTATTCTAAAACAAAATTCCATTTTTATACAGCAGATAGCCAGGTTACAGGCCTCTAAATTTAGTCAAAGTACAAAGTGAAGTCTGCTCTACCATCTACTCAATAGGATCAGAGCAGGAACCAGGTAACTCAATCCATAGACAGCAAAATTGACAAAGTGGGGTTTCGCTCAATGGTCCACAAAAATATAAACCTTTATTGAAACTGTGAAAAATGGCACAACATGTTTGCTAAACATGGTGTGCCGTTGTTCACTGTTTCAATAAAGGCTTATATTTTTGTGCGCCATTGAGCGGAACCCCACTTTGTCAATTTTCCTTTAAATTTAATTCTGTATGGACTATATAAGTTTTCAGGTTCTTGCGGTACTTATTATTTTATTATTACTTAGTAAGCCTAAAAACAAAATGATATAGAAAAGGAAAAAAAGAAAGATCTATTAAAGTCAGCTCTCCTACAAAATAAAAAATCCCATAAAGAGTAAAGAAAAAATAGCAACATTTAGTAATTTGGCACCTTTTACTGTGATAACTGTACTGCAGCTTGCACTGCCAGCATCGTTGTGAGCTTCACATGTGTAGTCTCCACTGTCTTCTTGGGTGAATTCATTAATTTGAAGAACTGCCACATTATCAGTAAAGGACAAGTTGTACTTTTCACTTGGCCGAAGCTCAGTCTCATTTTTGTACCATACAACTTTTATCTCTGGAGATCCACTAATTTTGCATTCCAAGTGGTCTGAACTACCGAGTTTTACAATCCGTGAAGGTTCTAGCTTCTTTGAAAACTTTGGAGGTTCTAAAGAGGTAGAGGAGAAAAATAACTATCCATGTAGACAGATGGAAAGGGTTATGTCATTTAATTTGAAACAGTTGCTGTTTTGTTCTTGTTTGTTCTGATGTGTGCTTTTTAAAGATTTATGTTGGAATATGAAGCAAGAAGAAAAAAAAATATGTGTTGTACAATGTGAATGTTGTGTGAAAGCTAGACATCTAAACTGAGGTAATACTTGAAATGGACCATACTACTGTGGATGTGAGCTATTTAATAAAGCATACATACCTGAGGATAAAAACATGAAGAGATACACAAAGAACACAAAACAGACCTTTTACATTATGTCCAATGTAACAGGCATCTGTTATGGTTTTTGGAAAAAATAAGAAGTTACAGTTGATTTGCAACATTACATATATGACAGAATACCTTTCACACTCAGTTCAGCTGAACAAGATTCTCTTCCAACATCATTGGCTGCTAGACAAGAGTAGACTCCAGAATCTGCTTTGCTTACTTTAAGAACCCTCAGATGGGCTGTGTTACCAATGTGTGTGATCTTATAATTTCCACCAGTTTTAATTTCCTTGTTATCTTTGGTCCATACCACCTTAATTGGCTGAGTTCCAGAAATAAGACCTTCAAAGTCTGCACACTCTCCAAGCACAGCACCTACTGATTCGACTTTTTTATCAAAGAAAGGTGGCTTCTTGGGTTCTACAAATTAAAATAAATAGCAAAATAGCTTAGTATTCCTGAAATGTAGAAGACTATTGAAATGAGCCAGAAAGAAAGACAGTGAGTGCGACCATATTCAGGTTAAAATAAAGACACAAACCTGAAACTGTAAGTTTAGCAGTAGAAGAAGCAGTACCGACTGAATTGGTTGCTGTACAAGAATAAAGACCAACATGATCCTTGTCTGATTCCAACACACGAAGGGTAGCTACATTATTCTTAAATGACATTTGCACATTATTTTCCTCAGTTAAAGGTACACCATCTTTATACCAAGAGACTTCAATAGGTTCTGAACCATTAATACGGCAATCAAATTTGACTGGCTGTCCAAGTGTTACCTCCAGATCCTTCATTTTTCTGGCAAATGAAGGTGGAAGTAGACGGTCTGCAATAAAAATAAGAATATCAGAAACAGTCTTCGTCTGTGTTCATGATCAACCTAAAGAAGAAACAAACAGAAACCAAACAAACAATATTATAGAGAATCACCTTGTATGGTAATCAATGCCTTTGAAGAAATAGATCCTACAGAGTTTTCTGCTTTGCAAGTATATTCTCCACTATCATTTTTGTCAATTTTGCTGAAAGCAAGAGTAGCTACATTGTTTGAATAGTACACTTTACACCCAGGGGTAGAACGTAGCTTTGTATCCCCTTTGTACCAGGACACCACAATTTCCGGAGTGCCGCCAACTTGACATTGCAAAG
This sequence comes from Hyperolius riggenbachi, assembly GCF_040937935.1. NCBI lineage: Eukaryota > Metazoa > Chordata > Amphibia > Anura > Hyperoliidae > Hyperolius > Hyperolius riggenbachi. The sequence continues at coordinate 242,672,902 of NC_090652.1, read as the reverse complement.
ATGTTGAGTCACCAACTGTCACTTCCACATCTTCAATACTTGTAATAAAGTATGGTGGTTCTATCAAAAGAATCATTTGATTAACTAAAGTGTTACCAAGGTTTAAAGAAAAATACTATGTTACAGAAATAAAGTCATGAAGACACACCTAGAATGGTCACCACAGATTGACAGATATCCTGCCCAGCTTCATTTTCAACTCGGCAAGTATACTCGCCATCATCCTCTTTTGAGCTGGTTAAGATTTCCAGGATGCAAGATTTTTCTGTTGTTGTTAAGTTGTATCTTTCAGTTTGTACTATCTCTACACCATTTCTCTCCCAAGTAACATAAATAGGAGGTGTGCCGGTGTAAGTACTTTCCAAAATAAAGGGTTTTCCAGTTTCTACACTATAGTCGTTAATTTTCTTCACAAAAGTGGCAGGTTCTGATTCAAGAAGACACAAAAGAATTATCAAAGTTTCTGGAAAGTAAGCATTTAATTAAATAGTGTAAGCACGGCTGAAATGAGAACATTACCTTTTACCAACAGATGGGTAGTACAGGAGTCTTTTCCTGCATCATTAGAAACCACACAAGTGTAGTCTCCACTATGGGCTGTTTCCACTTCATACAAATCCAAGATGGCAGCTGAATCTTTAAATTTCATAAGACACGTGGTTCCAGATATGAGTTCGCTGCTGCCCTTAAACCAATGTACTTTAAAAGGAGGTGTTCCTCTAACAACACTCGTAAAAGTGACATTCATTCCAGGTAGAACCTCCAATGGTTCAGGTTTTGTCACAATACAAGGTGGTTCTGAAGAGGCATAGAATATATAAGATTTACCATCACTTTAAAAAAGATCTCCCTATAGCACAACTAAAGAATGTGCACTTTGTTGATTAATAAAAAAAATAACAAAAAGTAAGGAAAACGCTTTTAAGAAATAAAGAGAATTTTCTCAAGGGATAGATCTCCATCCCTATTGTTGAGAAGTACTACTAACCTTGGACAATCAGGGTACCCTTGCACTCATCAGTTCCGGCAACATTTGTTGCTACACAGGTATAGGTACCAGCATCTGAAGATTCCAGGTTTTGTATTTTTAAAGCACAAAGACTATCTGAAAATTCAGGTTCATATTTTTCTCCACTGAAGATTTTACTTCCATTGTGAAACCAAGTAATAGAGATGGGTGGTGATCCAGTGATTTTACATTCCATAAGAGCAGAAGAACCTACTGCACCAGTAGTTTCTTTCAGTTTTTTGGTGAAAGAAGGAGGTATTACTCGATCTATTCAACAAAAGGCAAAAGGAAATATTTTTTAAAAAGAAGGGCCTCTAAAATGCATTATTTTAATTTATATAAAGCCTGAAACATAAGGTAACTAACCAAGGACATCAACTGTAGCAGTGCAGGTGCTTTTTCCAACATTGTTTTTCACCTCAAAAGTATATTCTCCACTGTCTCCCTTGTCTGCAGAAAGGATTTTAATCGAGGCTACCTTGTTAGATAAACTGATCTTATATTTCTGACTGCTGGTCAGTTCTTTGCCATCCTTGAACCAGCTAGCTGAAAGCTCTGGTGTACCTGCCACTATGCATTCAATTATGCAGACGTCTCCTGCAGTAACTCTTATGGGCTCTGGCTTTTCTACTATTATGGCAGGTTCTGAAATATAAAAAAAAATAAATACATACCAATCTTAATATTTACTAATTTACAATAGATGCTGTCTTATTTATATATTTTTAAAAGGTTGTTACCTAGGACAGATACGTTGGCTATGCACTCCCTCATTCCAGCATCATTTTTAATCTGGCAAATATACTTTCCAGCGTTAGCTGGTTCAGATTTCTTAATCTGAAGAGTGGCAAGATTCTCAAAGTGAGAAATCTTAATGTTTTCACTTTCTCTGATGACTTCTTCTTTGTCCTTCAGCCAAAGGACTGAGATAGGTTGTGAGCCCTCGATCAGTCCTTGCAATTCAATAGGTTCACCAACAATAACTGTTACACTTTCAATCTTCTTCACAAATTTTGGTGGCTCTGAATGAAAAAAATGCACGGTAAAGATGAATAAAAATGTCTGTGCTTACATATTTTCCAATGGCGTAAATCAGAGGTGGGAAAGAATTACCTTTAAGTTTTATATTGCAAATGCAAGTGTCACTTCCAACATCATTGGAGGCCTTACAGTGGTAATCCCCAATATCAGGGACCTCCACATTAAGAATGTGAACAGATGCAAGGTGGTTTTTAGAAGTTACTTTGTATTTTTTACTACTCCTGATTTGTCTGCGGTCTTTAAACCAAGTGACTTCGAAGGGTGGGGTTCCCAAGAGTTCACACTCAAGACTAACATCCACACCTTTGAGGACTTCAGTTGGGCTAGGCATCTTGCTAAACACAGGAGGGTCTATAAAAATAAGGAAGGCAAATTACTAAACTGATTATCACTTATTTCTAAGGTTATTATATATAGCCAGCCGACTTATTGAAATTACGCTATGAAAAAAATTAGCAAAAAAAGTATTAAACTGCATGCACAGTACTTCATTATCCCTTAGTGTGATATGCTATTCCTTAAACATTTTAGTGTTATTTGCTGTAAGCATTAGTGCAACAATTAAGCTGCTTTTGAAATGTATTTTGTAAATATTACAGTAATATGGTAACAAATGTGTCAAAATAAATATTATCATTTGGGAATAATTATTTTATCTGAGAAAATGTAAACTTGATTTACTTGTTTATATTTCATAATGTATATAAATATATATTCAAAAATCTCAAATAATTTAAGGATAGAAGCCATAGTATCAGATCTTTAAACAAAGGTAAAATAATTTGTGCAATCGTACTGCTTATTCCATCTTGCATTTTACGTTTATTATGTAATTTAAATTGGTATGTGATAAATTACTATTATTACTATTACTTACAACATATATTTGTCAAATGATGGGAAACAAATTATACCTATTCTTTATTTTTACTTTATTACATTATTCAGCTTTATTCATTTTAGGGGTTTTCGCTACATTTTATGGAGTTTTATACTTTAAATTATACTGTAAATCAGATGTATTCCAATCCATGTGCACTAGGTCTCTCTTCTGTTCAAAGGGTAACTCCCTCTTAATGTAATTTTATGTTTCAGTTGATATTGTAAGTTAGGCAGGACTAGAAAACAATCAACTCATTTCCATCAACTCTAACGTTCCTTTCTGTTTCTATAGTATGTCAGTAGAAACATTCAGCCTGCAGGTTACCTGTCCACACTCCTCCATACACTGCTTCCACTTCCTCCTCTATTTGGTGTTGCTATAGTCATGTGATCATAGTGTTGCAGAACAGAGGATAAGACAGCAGCATGGCATGACTAGGGAGGATTCTTAAAGCCACAGGTCAAATAGAAAAAAAAACACTAAATGTGTCTGGCAAGCATAAATCAGTGCTTATTTAGTAGATAGCTAGTGCTCAGACCTTTGTCTGCACCAATATATTGCTATAGGAGTGGGGAACATCATAGTTGGGACAGCACCATAAAGGGGCACTGTCATAGCAGAAACACAATAATGGGGGAGCAACAGAATAAAGAGCAAATTATAATGTAATCAGCACAATAAGGTGCGCTAAAATGGGGCGGGGGAGTTCAGTGAGCAGAACACAGTAAAGTAAGTCTTTAATGATTGACATATACAAATGTAGTCAGCGCTGTAATGGGAAGAGCAATATTATGGGGAGGGCATGTATAAGAGAGGGTGCTGCATAGCGGTAATGAAAATGATGGGCGCAGTACAATAAAAAGGCAATTTTAATGGAAGGATCATGATAAGTGGGCACTCTAATGGGGGGAACACCATAATAGGAGCAGTAGAATGGAAGTACTATAGTTAGGTTAGTACAGTAATAGAGGGCATGTATGATGGGGCCACCATAAAAGGCATGCTACAATGGAGAACAATAAAGACAGGACTGCAATGGGCTAGCATATTAAATATACTGCATTATAACTGGGTAGCACAATAAGAGGGCATGACAATGAAGAAGGCACTGCAACAGTGGGAGCATAGTAAATAAAAAGCACAGTAAGGGGGGCACTGTAATGAATCAAATGAAAAAGCCCAACAATGTCAGCACTATAATAGAGGCAGGTAGTAACATAATGGGGGAAGTATAATTTTAGAGCTCCACATTTGGCCATAAGTGCAGCTTGTAGATGAAAGCGTGTTCTCATGCCTTTTACAACAGTGTCTTGAAGTGTCTGCTGTGCCTAGTAAATACTGTGCAAATTTTGTGGTTGCCTTAAAGGGGTTCTTTCGCAAAAAAAGTAGGCAGTTAAAAAATGTGACAGATGACAGGTTTTGGGCCAGTCCATCTTTTTAAGGGGGATTCTCAGGGCTTTTTTTGTTTTCAACAGCATTTCCTGAACAACAGTTGCAAAAATTAACTGACATAATAGTGTGCAAGTGATTAGGGAGGCCGGCTGGTATCTTGCTATTTTGGCAGTTAAACTGCTGTTCAGGAAATGCTGTTGAAAACAAAGAAAACCCTGAGAATCCCCCTTAAAAAGATGGACTGGCCCAAAACCTGTCATCTGTCACATTTTTTAACTGCCTACTTTTTTCGCGAAAGAACCCCTTTAAATGTAGAAAAAAAATGTCACTGCTAGATGTTTACAAAATTCTTGAGACACTGGTTACCATAATACTAATTGAAATTTACTGCAAATATACCAGGTAAGGCACAGGGATTATTTCAAAAACCTGTGAGAGCAAATAAAACTAATATGAATATCAATAATTGCTATGAAGTTGATTGTTTTGTGGTCTGCATTACACTATTTAAAATATTACAACTTTGGCGTTACATTATAATACTGAACTTCAACATTTAAGTACTTAAAACTGGGAGCACTACATGTTTCTGACTCTTCTAGGGCCCCCAGAATATTTTGCTTCCCTTCATCCATTTAATCATCAATATATTAGGCCTGATATTCTACTTCATTTCCAGTTACCTCCAAGGCACCCTAATCGTCACTAGTGAGGATATCATAAATGTTCCCATGAACCGAATCTGGATTTAAACCGCCTGCCAAGGATTGCCACATTGTTTAGGGCACCTTAATCAAAAGTAGTGTTGCTGGGAGGCTGGTAAATTAGCATTTGGGTGATATCCTTTTTATGAAGGTGCCTGCAATGAGAACTTTTTCTTAATAAACTAAGGCTGTCCTTGATTAGATTGAAGAAGGGGCCGGGGGCTAAGTAGCTTGGTGGGGTTCAGAGCAGGTCCGGGGGCTATCATTACACCAGTGCTTGTGTGCACTCCTGCACACGAGCACCACACACAAGCACAGCCTCCACCTGGCACCCCCAAATTCTGCAAAGCAGCGGCAACCAGAGCAGAGAGCATTACGTTACCTCATCCCGAAAGACCAGTCCTATTTACTACTGTGTGAAGCCACGCCATGCAACCTATTAGCTTGCAGGTCTCTCGACACTGCATGTCATGTGCTTAAAGGCTGCACGGCACGGCTTCACAGAGAAGTAAAGAGGACCGGTCTCTCAGAATGAGGTAAAGTATTACTCTTTGCTGTAGTTGCCGCTGCTTTGTAGAATCTGGGAGGTGCTGGGGAAAAGGAGATTTTGGTGTTAGTAAAGGGGGACTAGGGTAAGGGGCCCGGCCTGACGAATTTTGCTGGAAGAGTCAGGCTATGTAAGTTATGCCCCTGATGACCTGATACAATTCAGGTAAGGGCTGCAACTCCAAACAACTTAATTTCAAATAATCCAGGCCAGGTTCCTAGATCATTCACTGGCATTGCTAGCAGGCTAGGATGTTTGGAGACCTTTGGGGACAAAGTAGAAAATCAGGCCTTATGGTTCTGCAAGTTCAGTTTTGTCAATTATTCAATGAATATTTATTTATTTTCCCCCCCCAAAAAAAATCTGTTTTGCTAAAATTGTATTTGACTATTTTTCATGGTTAGTTTAGTTATTATATGTGGTTAGAGCCTGACTCAAACTAATGCTGAAATACACCTGTAAGATGTAAAGAGTGAATTCCAATGATAAGACAATACATAAATGATAAGAATGCAAGAATGCTGAAAGGCAAGCCAAGCTGGCAAAATGTTGTCTGTTTAAAGCAAAATTCAGCTGTGCTTTTCGCATTTATAGCAAATAAACTTTTTGATTGCTTCCTAGTTCCAGAAGAAAGTGAAAGCAAACTCTGAAAGACATTTCTAACCTTTAACTATTATCTTGATGCTGGAGCTGGCACTGCCAGCATCATTATTGGCTTCGCAGGTGTAGTCTCCACTGTCTTCAATGCTGGGATTATTAATTTCAAGAACCGGTATAAAGTCAATGAAAGACATGGTGTACTTCTCATTTGCTTTAATTTCACTGTCGTTTTTGTACCACGTGATTTTGATCTCTGGAGACCCACTGATCTTGCACTCACTGCGCACAGAATCACCCTGTTTGATTACTTTGGTTGATTCTAACTTCTTGATAAACTTCGGCGGTTCTATGAAACCAGAAAGGAAAAAAGATCATTGTATTAATAAGCAAGGCCTGTAAACTGAGTCTGATCCTGAACCTAAGGAAGAGATGGTTACACGTGCTACTGCTATAAATTAGGATACTGAAAAGAATGAAATCTTTAATGACACATTAAAGAAGACAAACACAAAAGACAAAATTAAAGCAAATCCTCGCACCTGGTACTACCAACATTGCGCTACAAGTATCGCTACCAACATCATTGGTAACTTGGCATGTATATCGTCCGCTGCTCGCACCATCTACTGTAAAGAGATTTAAGAAACCTATTGACCCTTCCATTCCGAGGAAACATTTTGGTCCAGAAAAGAGCTCCACATCTTCTTTGAACCATTTAATGGAGAATGGTGGTGTGCCCTTCACTTCGACTTTGAAATCCACCAAGGAATCTGGTATTGCCTTTTGGCTCTCAGGCTTTAAAATGAAGGTTGGAGGTTCTACGATGTTGAAGAATGAAGAAGAAGAATGTTTTAATACCTTATATGAAAAATGTAAGTTTTTCCAGTATTAGAAAGATGGGTAAATTCACTGCACACCGATTTCTATTTTCTACAGAGAAATATCCTTTCAGCGTTATTAAGATTGTTATCAAAGCCGCAAAGATTATTACTAATTATAAGAGCAAAAAGATGAAAAAGATCTTTTCAAACCTTTGACAGTCAAGGTGGCGCTACACTCAGCGCTTCCTGCCACATTTACTACTTTACACTTGTAGTTGCCATTATCAGATACATCTAGATTGGCAATAGCCAAAGATACTGTATTTTCATGACACACAAGTCTGTGTTTTGCACCATGTATGATTTCACTTTTGTCTTTGAACCACTGTGCATTTATTGGCAGTGAACCTGCAACTTTGCATTCCATCTGAATGGAGGATCCAAGGACCTTATCCACTTTTGTTAACTTTTTGGTAAAAGATGGTGGTATAGCTTGATCTGTCCAAAAGTAGAATATACCTAGTTATTTATCTTAAAAGGCTGAAATAATTCCTGACAAATGCTACAAGACTATTAAATTATTGTACAAACCTAGAACGGTCACAAATGCCGTGCAGCTACTGCTTCCAAAATCATTTTCAACTTTAAACAAATATTCTCCACTGTCCTCCTTGCTTGCAGACTGAATCCTCAAGCTGCAGACATTATCCTCAAAACTTAGAGTGTAAAATCTGCTTGGCATAATCTGCCTGCCAGCTTTGTACCATTTAACCTGGAGCTCCGGTGTCCCAGCTACAGTGCAATACAAGGTCACTGGATCTCGTTCAGTCACATCTATGGATTTTGGTCTCTCAACTATCTGTGCAGGTTCTGTTTTACAAGTCAAATATAAAATAATTGTAATTAAAATTAGCTATATGGCCATTTTAAAAAATAAATATGATTAAAACATTAACTTTGAACAGTTAGAAAACCAACCTTGAGCTATTAGCAATGCTGAACACTTTTCTGTCCCTGATTCATTGGAAGCCTGGCAAGTATATCTACCAGTATGGTTGGAATCAACTGTTCTTATGTAGAGCGTAGCAATATTGTTCTCAAAGGTAATCTGGGTGTTGTCATCTTGCTCTACAATCTTATCGGCTTTTATCCAAGTTACAGTAATTGGGTCAGAACCTGCTATAGCACATTGGAAAACTGCAGAGCTTCCAAGGATTGTAGTAGAATTTTCTATCTTCTGGACAAATGTTGGAGGTTCTAAATAAGACAGAGTCATTAAAATGATTTATTTGGGCCAAACTAAAGAGCAATTCTTTACTACAACATTTGGAGTACTGTACTGCAACTAACCTTTCAAGTGGACTGAAGCACCGCAATAACAGCCTCCAGCTTCATTTGATACTGTGCACTGGTATTCACCAGCATCTGAATAGTCAATATTGAAAATGTGTAGTTCAAAAACAGATTCTTTTTGGACCAGGGAGTACTTTTTACCACTCCGGATCTCCTTTTTGTTCTTTGCAAAATTTACTTCATATGGTGGAGTGCCCAAAACTTCACAGAACAGCTTCACATCGGAAGCTTTCACTACTTCAACTGGTTCAAATACAGTTTTAAAAGTAGGGGCTTCTACAATTTAAAAAACAAAATACAAAATAGCTCATTAGAAAAAAGGATAAAAAATGAAAGGAAAAACTAAATGTAGAATAGAGATAATAACTAACCTTTCACTTTAACATCAGTGCTGCAGCTCTCACTACCTGCCTCACTGGTGGCCTCACAGACATAAATTCCTGATTCTTGAACAGTAGCATCAAAAATGTCAACAGTAGCAATTCCATCTACAAATGAAATGCTGTATCTATCACTTGTACTGATGTCATTTCCATCCAAATACCAAGTGACCTTGATTTCTGGAGTGCCAGCAATTTGACACTGGAGTGTAGTGGACTCTCCTTTTCTCAACAATGTCACTGGACCTGGCTTCTTAACAAACCGTGGAGGCTCTACATGTAGAGAAAAAAAATCAAGATATGTAAACACGCCAACCTAAATTCAAATTGGCTAAGGTAAGATTTAAGAGTGAAGTACTCTAACCTTTCACAAAGAGTGTTACTTTGCAAGTTGCTGTGCCAACATCATTGCTAACTTGCACTGTGTAACTTCCAGAATCAGCAACCTTGGCTGACTGCAATTCAAGGACACTTGAAGATTCATCTTTCCAAACTGATCGGTTTGCACCTGATAGAAGTTCTTTGCTTTCCTTAAACCATTTGATTATCATTGGAGTGGTGCCATTTAAAACAGCTTTAAACTGGACTCTAGACCCTGGTACAACATCTTGCGACTGAGGCTTTTCAGCAAAATATGGAGGTTCTAAAATTAGTAAATGAAAAAGTGTTAACTAAGTAGGACTTTTTATAAAGAGGTGCTCTATTTTCTATATAAGTAATAATGTATGCAAACCTTTTACAGTTAAATATCCACTGCACTGATTCTTTCCTGCTTTATTTGTGGCAAGGCAAGTGTAGGTCCCACTGTCTGCACCTTCTAGTTCGTTAATTTCCATAAATGCTATGTTATCATGGAATGAATATTTGTGCTTTCCACTGGGCTGAATTTCCTTGTCATCCTTTAACCACTTAACAGTTATAGGATGGGACCCAGAAATTATACACTCAAGGTTAACGAAAGACCCTTTGACGCTGTCCATTTTCTTCAATTTCTTAGTAAATGATGGTGGAATTATCAGATCTAATATAGAACATATAAACAATGTGTTAGCAAAAAATTGAATATTTTGGATGGGAAAAGTATCTAAAATAAGGATAAATGCTTACTGATACTAACCTAGTACATTAACAGATGCAGTGCAAGCACTTCTACCAACATCATTCTGCACCTCAAATGTGTACTCTCCACTGTCATTTTTGTCTGAAGAAGTAATTTTTAGGACAGAGACATTGTCAGTAAAGCTGATTTTATATTTTGGGCCTAATTTTAACTCTCGTCCATCTCTGAACCATTTGGCTGTGATTTCTTTAGTTCCTGAAAATTTACACTGCAGAGTCACTGGATCGCCTTCTGTGACATCAACAGAGACAGCCTTCTCGATAATAGTGGCAGGTTCTGTTATCAAAGAAGGACACATTAATTTAGAATAGTTATATATTTTATTGCTTCTTTATTTAAATGTATTAAAGCATACTATTAGAGGGACCAACCTTTCACTAACAGCATTGCAGAGCACCTCTGAACACCTGCGTCATTTTTAGCCTCACATGTATACTTGCCACCAAGGTTGGGTTTAACAGAAGTTATGTGTAGTGTAGCTACATTGTTTTTAAATACAGCTTTTATGTTTTCATCTTCCATGACTTCATCATTGTCCTTCCACCAAGATATGGAGATGGGCAGTGAACCTTTTACAGAACACTGGAAGGCCACCATTCCTCCAATGAGAGAACTAAGATTTTCAATTTTCCTGGTAAATGTGGGGGGTTCTGATGGATAAATAAAGAGTTGTAAGAAACAAATTTGCAACTAAACTGGCTATAAAAGTGTTCTTTCTTTATTGCCACTAACCTTTTAAAGTCACAAGAGAACTACATAGTGAGCTTCCAACTTCATTAAAGACCCTACATTGGTATTCTCCAATATCCACTGAGTCAAATCTTACGATGTTGAGACTCAGTAAAGAGTCCTGAAAAAAGGTTTTGTACTTTCTACCACTGCGAACAGGTTTGTTGTCCTTGAACCATGAAACCTCAAATGGTGCTGAGCCTGCTATTTCACCTTCCAAAATAACATCAGAATCTCTCATTACTTCAGCTTTCTGGAACTCTTTTATAAAAGATGGAGGTTCTGTATTATAAGAAAAATGCTTCTAGTTTAGTTAAATTCATAAAAAAAAGACATGAATATATAAAAGAAGGAGGAAGAAGAATTAACGACAACACACCTTTAACTATGACAGCGCAACTGCATGTATCTGTACCAGCCTCATTTTTGGCTTGACACACATATTCTCCAGTGTCTTCAAGGTTTATACTGTAAATTTTAAGAACTGCTATGGAGTTCAAGAATGACATACTGCAGCCATCACTCTCTTTAATTTCTTTGTCATTTTTAAACCAGATAATTGTAATTGTTGGAGTTCCAGCTACTTTACACTCAAGCTGTACAGAGTCACCTTTTTTGAAAAGTTGTGAAGGTTCTAGCTTCTCAATAAAATGTGCTGGTTCTGTGGGATTTAAAAAGAGTAAAATAAACCTGTGGCGCAAAAAGTGAAAGAAATAAGGTAGTATTTTAGAAAGAAAGAAGAAGGCAAACCTTTTACAAATAAGTTTACACTGCATTCCACGGCGCCAGCCATATTGCTGACTTTGCAGACATAATTTCCTGATTCGGTGGCTTTAACTACATACAGTTCCAAAGAGCTGCCTGTATTATCCTTAGCAATGTAGCAAGATCCTCCAGTTTTAAGTTCTTCAACACCCTTAAACCATTTTATAGACAAAGGTGGTGTTCCCTTAAAAGTCGTCTTTAGACACACGGTAGATCCTGGTAGGGCATCTTGTGAATCTGGCTTTGTTAAGAAGTTTGGAGGTTCTAAATGTATGAAGAGTTAAAAGTATAAAAATAAACTCTTTAGAAAACAATAAGCGGAATTTAAGGAACAAGAGAAGCAATACACTGCACCAAACCTTTGACAGAAAGTGTTCCTTTGGTATCCTTGCTTCCGGCAGAATTTGTTGCTCTACAAGTATAAACACCGGCATCACTCATTTCGAGGCGGCTAAAATCCAAAGAGGCAGTACCTTCCACGAATGATATCTTATATTTATCTAACTTGAGTTCTTCTCCATTTTTAAACCATGCCACTTTCATGGGCAAAGAACCAGAGACTTTGCATTCTAATCGACAGGATGTATTAATGATATTATCAATATCACGTAGAGGTTTGGTAAAGGATGGGGCAATGGTTCGATCTGATAACAGAAATATAGAATTGTATTACCATAGAACATAATGGAAACTACACTAATTTTAAAACTAGTAGAAAGAAATGAAATTTCTTTTGTAACATACTAACCTAACACTGTAAAAGTGATCTTGCAGCTGCTGCCACCAACATCATTGGAGACTTCAAACAAATATTCTCCACTATCTCGAATTTCAGCAGAGTAAAATTTCAAGGAGGCAACATTATTCTTTAAACTCATCCTATACTTTTTGCCAGAAGTTAATTCTTTCCCTTCCCTTAGCCATTTAACCTTAAGTTCTGGTGTGCCCGACACAGTGCATTCCAAAGTGGCTGGATCTCCTGCAGTCACTTGGATTAGTTCAGGTTCCTCAACTATTTTAGCAGGCTCTACAATAAAATTCAAAATATTTGATTAGCATCATGATTCAACTTACTGATCATAGCTGTCAGTGCAAGAGGTACAGTAAGTGAATGACTAACTGACCTTTTACAATCAATTCTCCAAAACAGCTTTGGCTTCCTGCATCATTTTCAGCAACACATGTGTATTTTCCAGCACTGCCATTTTGCACACCGCTGATTTGCAGTGTAGCAATGTTATTGTCAAATGTGACTTTGATTTTTTCATCTTCTCTGACCACATCTTTTCCTTTCATCCAAGTAACTGTGATGACCTCAGATCCTTTCACAACTGCTTGCAGGGTAGCACTTTTGCCAACAATAGCAGTGACATTTTCAATCTTCTTTACAAAAGTTGGAGGTTCTGGTTTGGAAGACAGCAGTACATTTGAAAATCCCTGTATTTTAATCCATGGCAAAGGTTATTGTTTGTTTAAAATTAGTAACAAGATTTAATTTGCCGCGGAAGATGCTGTTAATGCAGTATTCACTCACTAATCAGAAATAACTATTTTCTGTCAAATTGAATAGATGATTTATACTTTTACATTTAGACGCAATGTATGGAAAGGATCTATATTTCTGGCACAATTAGGTGAGGGGTTTGCTAGTAAATACTCAAAATACGTTTGATGTTCCTTTTATAGCTATTTTTTTGTATTTTTCAACTGTTAGGTGCTGAAAACTTATCATAGAATGAATGCTGCTATCTTTTAAATAAATTTGTTATCTAACAAAAATTTATTTTTTAAGGTTATGAAAGAAAACTATCAAGAGTAGAGGTGCTTAGACTATGTTGACAGTGGGGCATTGCAGTGCGGTTTTATGGTCACATTGTATTGGGGAACATTGCATTGCAATGCAAAAGCAATGTGGACTAAGTCTTATAATTCTTACTCGCAAGCAAATTGAATGCAGATTATTAGCAGCTTGTAGAGCTAAAAAAAAGTATGCTAGTTATGTAATGATGTTATGACACCCCTATGTGTATGGACACGACTGTACTGTCCATGTGCAAGCATAGGCCGCACCTGCACAATAAGCAAAAAGCTGCTCATGCGCGGCTTTTTTTCTCTGTGTGTAAGTGTGGCCTGTGCTCACATATGAGCAGTACAGCTGCATTCATACACAGAGGGAAGTAAAGCCCTAAAGGACAAGAGGGACCCAGCCAGCAGCAGAGGGGTCTAGGAGGATTGGGGAAGCCTCTGAAGGATACTGAGGCTTCTCTGTACAGACATATTAAGTTTGTTTTTTTAATATGAGTTTAGGTTTGCTTTAAAGTATTCTAGTCACCTATCTAAGCAGTTTGAAGCAAGTTTATAATAACAAAAATGCCCATTGAATTGTGAATTGCAAAAACATGCTGTCACTATATTAATGATAAATCTGGAATTTTCCTGAAGATCCTAAAGTGTAAAGGCCTAGAATGACCCCATTCTTCTCCCTGATCACACCGCTTAGTTTTAAAGAAGGTAACCTATAATTACTATTTTTTTTAAATCATATTCTTACTTGCTTCGGCTCAAAGTTGCTATAGGTTTTGCTTTAATTAGGGAGGTCCTGGAAGCAGCCCTTGGCAAAAACAATGCTTCCAGGAGTAAAGTAATTTAGCAGTTGTTTAACTAAAGACTGCAAAGACACAAGAGGCCTGTCACACTTGAGATTACTGCAACTTAAATTTCAGTTTTGGGCCTTTAATTGTCAAATAAGCAAATTGGTCAACAGAAGCATAAAACCATTAAAAGGCTGCTTTTGAATTTTAACGTTTTGTCCACTGCTATCTCAGGTCTTGATCACTGCATTGATTGAGGGTATCTAACTATGTTTAAAATAAGGGTCAGGCTTAGTAGACAAACTTATATTAAATTTCATATCCACTTCGTGCATATATGCCATCTTCCTGGTTAAGCCTTTCAAGTAGAAGATTTCCAAGTCTGTATTAGTAAGAGGTGGAAAGATAAGAGATATTAGTAATTAAAGAAGTTGCAGTTCACTTTGTCATGGAAGAGCCAGAATGTTGTTAGAAGCAGGAAGAATTCACCTTGAATAAAAGGAAGAAAGAAATCGGTAGAACTCCAATACTAACCTTTTAGCCTGTATGATGCACTGCAGATACATTTACCCACTTCATTGGCAACAACACACTCATATTCACCAACATCTGCACTATTAAATGAGGAAATTTCCAAAGAAGCAAAAGACTTTTGGTACATGAGCCTGTATTTTTTACTGCTTCGTATCTGTTTTTTATCTTTGCTCCAGCTAATTTCAAAAGGTCCAGTACCAGAAACTTCACACTGAAGAACATAATTTGATCCTTTTACAATTTCAGCCGATTCAAGTGTTTTGATGAAAGAAGGAGGTTCTGGAATAGCATTAGATTGTTAGAATATAATTACAGGAATTTTTGTTTATGTACAATATATTTCCATGTATAAAAAATCCCAAAACAAACCTTTAACAATAATTTCTGATGTGCAGCTTTCACAGCCAGCATCATTAAGAGCTTCACAGGTGTAGCTGCCACTATCATCAATTTTCATGTTGGTTATATCTAGAATAGCATCTGAGTTTTCAAAAGACATCCTAAACGTTTCACTTGGGGAAATTGCTGTGTTGTTCTTATACCAAGTGATGTGGATTTCAGGTGAACCTTTAACCTTGCATTGAAGATGTGCTGACTCTCCCTGCTTTAGCAAGTAAGAAGGTTCCACCTTCTTCACGAAAGATGGTGGCTCTATAGAAAAAAAGGTATTACAAAGAATACTTAAATAAGAGAAAGAGTTTTTTTTTTTTAGTTTTCTTTTCCTTTATCAGTTGAAGAGAGAGAAGAAATGTTGTTGGAGTTTGCCATGTTCAGCCAGTTGGCCCATATTTTTGTTCAGCCACTTTACACATTCATACTAGCTTGAAAAGTAAGGCTAACATTCATTCTCACACATTAAGAATAAAACACACAGACAGAAAATATTTTGCACACATGACAAATACAAGACAATTACCAGCTAACTTAAACTGCTAACTAAGAATGTGTTTCTTTCTACATACATTTTAAGGAAAAAAAATGTCTCTTTGGGCTAGCTCAAACCCTGAAATTTGTGTAAAGTTTAGTATGTGTGGTGTATTAGGTTTATCTTACCTCTTATTGTAACGACTGAAGAAGATGAGCTACTTCCTGCATCATTTGATGCGGTACACACATAATTTCCAGAATCCTTAATCTTAGCCACTGCTATTTCAAGAGAAGCCACTTTGTCTTCAAAATAGATTTTGTAATCTTTCCCTGGAAGAAGTTTGTGACCATCTTTTGTCCATGCTACTGTTACTTTTCTGTCTTCATCTACTTGACACTCGAGACGAACAGATTTATTCACTGCAGATCGCAAAGGTTCCAGCTCTTTGATGAAGTGTGGCTTGTCAATAATGATTAGTTCTGCCTGGCAAGTATCCGTTCCAAACTTGTTAGAAGCTTTGCAAGAATAGATGCCTTTATCAGCAGTGGTAAGATTTACAAGCTCTACAACATGTTTATTATTTATGGCTGTGATTTGAATGTTCTCTGATGCGGAGATGGGAAGTCCATCTTTCTGCCATATTGTATCAATAACTGGTGTACCTGACACTGTTGCTTGGAATTTAGCTTTCTTACTCACAAAAGAGGTAAGAGACTCTGGTCTGGTTATAAAATATGGGGCGAAGGCTTCTGCAAAGAAAACAGAGGTTTAAGTATTTCATTAGTATTTTGAAGATACAAAATTCATACCAGCAAATTATTATTATTATTATTTAGTACTTAAATAATTTCCTCCGGGCATTTCGGACACCGGAGGAAACTCACGCAGACATGGGGAGAACATACAAACTCCTTGCAGATGTTGACCTGGCTGAGATTCGAACCGGAACCCCGGCATTGCAAGGCAAGATCTAATTTCCAGTCTTTGAGTATATTAAAATCACTAAAAAGAAGGTTAAGTGCATAAGATGATTTATATATTAAGATCAAAAGAACTAAATTAAAGAATCATTTATAATGCTAAATATCCATTTACGTAAACATGATTGACCTGTTCAGGTTACTTCTTTCCTCTTCAGAAGGTCAATCAAGTTAAATAAAAGAAGGCATTGTAATAAAATGAGATGCATACAAAAGCCACTATGATGTTGACTGTCAATGTTTATAAAAATATTTAGTCCAGGATAAGAATAAGCATTTTACAAGGAAAATAGTTAATGATTTGACAAAGATTAACTCCCACATAATGTTATATTAAGTTAATTTAATAAAGGGTTTATCAAATATAAAGAAGGACTTCAAGAGACTTCTTTAGTATTATGTTGGGGCAAAAATCGTAACTTTTTCCAAGCATCCGCTAAGGGAAACTAACTTGTGCAAAAGGCTAAAGAAACAAAAAGTCCAGTGCTTTATGAAATGCAGTACTGTTCTTTGTTCAGCTCCCTCTTGGAATGATCCAGGTGCTTTAAGCAATTGAGTAGTGTTTTAGTAGACCAGTACTGTATTGTATACCATCTTTTCAGCATTCCAGCACTTACCTTTACTAAAAGCAGATCTGAAATCTGTATGCACATTTTCCAGTTTCTCAACAAATATTATCCTTTTTTTGGTGACCTTTCTCTCATATGTACTTGGAGGGAACCACATTGAATTTCACAAATTTTATAAAGAGCTCCAGATCTTCGTAATCAAAGCATCTGGTAGCTTATGCTAGTCCACGGGCTCCTTCCAATGTCCATATCTTATCTTATCTGATATTTACAATGCTGTATCAGAATGATATATGATGGCATTTTTACATTAAACTACATGAAGCCCCAAGAGTTCTTCTATGGCTGTATGGAATGTGGTTAGACTCAATAAAATAAAAACAAATGCAGAGATTTGACATGTTCCAAAGTATGTGTGGAGATGAAATGGAATGTGGCAGGAAATCCAACAACTGGAAGAATGCTTGTTAGCCCAACCAATCTATAATAAAGAGGGAGTGGGACTAGTTGTGGTGGTCTGTGTGTATGTGTGTGGGAGGGGGGTAAAGGGGGTTAAAGGGGGGCTGAGAGGTAGCTTTGCCTGATAACTGTTCTTGTTGCATATCCCAAATATGTCTGCAACTTAAGCCACATGCTTTATAAAGCAAAAACTTTTCAAGAAGACCTATAAAAATGTATCTCTTAAATCTTCATTAAGACCTTTAATTTTGGCTTCAGGTCTGCTTCAAGGGACCTGTGTGTCAGTAAAGGCTCATTTATTCCTTCTGATCACATCTATTGTGTGTAGTGTTGACTTTCTCTTGAATACAAAAAAGGTTCTGTAATTGAGATTGTGAGGCAATTACAGCTAGGTTTTCTCTGTATTCCATACAATGGACAGTGAGTCATAAGGTCCGTGCACACGCTGGACTGCAGTCAATGACGGGTCTGTCGTCACCTCCCGCCGGGCGGGTTTTCAGCAGACAGTCTGGCGTGTGTACAGTCTGTTGGAGGACTGATACGTCTGTTTCTGAGCGATCCGCCAGGCGGATCGCTCAGAAACAGCCGTATCAGTCTGCAGACAGACTGTACACACGCCGACCTGTCGCTGGAACGCCCACCCAGCGGGAGGTGACGACGGACCCGTCGTTGCCTGCAGTCCGGCGTGTGTACGGACCTTTTTAACATATGCCCAAGCTACTAGAAGAATCAGATACTGGTAATTATTTTTAAACTGGAGGAAACATTTTTTGTCTTTTTCAAATGTGCTCTTATCCTTTAGAAAACAATAAAATGCTGTGTTAAAACATAAGTTCATCAGCTGACAACTATTAAGGAACTGTGTCTTATTGCTCTTTTTTAAGTATAGTTCTTGATTCAATCTATGATGTATAAAGTGTAATAAGAGTAATAAATAAGTAAATAATACATTTGTATAGCACTTGTCTCCTGTCAGACTGAAAGTGCTTGGGAAGAAACCACTAGGGGCATTGCTCAGTAGGCAGTAGCAGTGTTAGGGAGTATTGCCCAATGACACCTTACTGAATAGGTACTGGCTTACTGAATAGAGAAAGCTGATATTCGAACCCTGGTCCCCTATATCAGAAGCTGTGCCCTGAACCAGTACACTATACACCCAATAATTTAGGTGCATTTAAGTACTTTCGTAACTTTCACTGAGCTTTGCACGTAAGTTTTTCATCCCCAGGTTTTTTATACAAGTACTGGTGATCATGCAGATTTTAAGGAGTATAATAGAGAGATGCCACTTGGTTTTGAAGTATTTGAAGCAAAACGCCCTTAAAGACTGAAAAATGTATTAAAGAAGAAAATATAAAGACCAAAGGAGACTGAAATCCTGAGTTCCAGAAATTGAAATACGACCATTTTCTCAATATCTGAGAAATTTCAAAGATTCTTCTAAGTATTTACTTACCCACATTGCCATGAAGAATTTCTTTAGAAAATAAACACTTGTTAAAGTGTTAAAAACTGTTTTTACTTTTGCCAAACTTTACTCACCAGTCACAGTCAAGGTTGCGGTGGTGCTTATGCTACCAAACTGATTTGAAGCTTTGCAGGTGTATTCCCCACAGTCAATCACTTGTGGTTTAATAACTTCCAGAGTAGAAATGAAGTTTGAGGTCTTCACAGAGTATTTATCACTCTCGTATATCTCCCGTCCAGACTTGAACCACTGGAAGGTAACATTGGGTGCTGGTTCTGTCTCACAGGTGAAGAATCCAGAGTGTCCAATTGCTACTTCTATGGTCTCAAGCCTCCTCTTCAATACAGGAGCTGTCAAAACAAGGTACATGGAAAATTAAATATTTTCTCATAACAAAGTCAAAACTTAATAAAAAAAAATAGAAAAAAATGGAAGTGCAATCATTCTGAGAAAAGTGAAAGAAAATGGCTGTGTGGATGAAAGGAAATTGTTAGCAGTATACATCATATTACATGACAGCACCAGGTTGAAAAGTGATATAAAATACTATTTCCAAATTGTGTCAACATGCAGAGGAAGTGTGGTTTAATATTACAGCTGAAAGTGAAATAGACATTAAATTACTGATCCTGCAAGTGATTATTATAATACCAAGAAAAGTGAGATAGCATGCATACCTATAAAAAAGGATATGGAAATATGAAAAAAATGGTCAAAGTGTGATGATGAAAGTGCCCAAACGTGAACTATGAAATATACCTGATTTTTTTTCTGTGGATATGGGGATGAACAGGTAGAAATTAGTAGGACTGACAATGACTGTGCTGTATAATAAAGCATAACCTTAAGTTATGAAAGGCTGTTCATGTTTTCATAAATCGTAAAGAATCAAAGATCAAACAACAGGTTCTGATTAGTAAAGAATGCAAGCAGTTTTTGATAGGGATTCCCACTTAACAAAGCTTTTTTGAAATAACTATCAACATTTAATTTTTTGGGTAAACGATAATAGTGTCATACTATTATTTAAATGGCTTGAATCAGCAGTGCAAAATATCTGCATGATTGCAGAGCATCATTTTAGGATATTTAGCTACAGATAAGTATTTATTCAACAATTTATTGATGCAGAAATGTGTAATAAGGCTTATATAATTTAATGGGTCACTAAACAGAGGGTTAACAGTATTGCCATTGTGATAAGTTAGCCAATAAATAATATCACTTTGATTGCATTTGTCAGTGGGTAACTGGATAAAATCCTATCTAGCTGCCATTAATGATGAAATATTTAACAGCCTTTGATAAACATGGGTCATTTGCTACCATACAGTAAAAAAACAAAACGTATACATAAGATATATTCCGGTGGTTAGAAAACAGACAACAGACAACTTTGTGAATTGTAAAAAAAAAAGCTAAATGTATTTGTTAGGTTACAGCAATAGATTAATTAACTGCTTAGTTAAAAAACAGTATTAGAAGTGAAAACTGCATGCTCTCAGTAACTTTTGTTTACGTTGTTATATTATTGCATTACACAGCTAGCCAGGCTGATGGCATTAGAAAAGGTTAACTGAGCAGACAGAAAACAGTAAAGCAGTGTTGATAAGTAGTGTCAAAGATACAATTATTGACAAAAAAGTTGTAAAAGACAGAGAAAGGCAACTTTTGACATTACACATGATGAAGGGAAATTTTGGACATATTTTTTGATTAGTGATGAGTGAGCAGTTTTGCGAGAAGCAGAACTGTATACACTCATGTTCAAGGAAGGGGCCACAGCAGAGAGCATACATATTATGCCGTCCCCCATTTAGTTGGAGGCAAGGTAAGCCGAAAGATTGCTCACCCTGTTCCTGCTAAAATTCTGGGAAACGTTAAATACTATTCCCCCTCGGAGTTGTACCAACACAGGGGGACATGTAATTCAGGGCCCGTCTGTGCTGCTATAGCCATAATTAACATTATGGTCTATGGTGGTGCCCAAGCCATGCACTCTATGGCGTGGATCAAGCGTGAAGATACCCTGATCCAGGCAGAGAGGGTTAATTTACCTGACCACCTCTTGCCACATTGCTCTGCCCTGCACTCCACCCTACCAATACTTCCTCCTTCACAGTAAAAGATCCAGCTGGGAAGGAGGATGTGATGGGATGATGTAGTACAGCATGGAACACCATTGCAAGATTTCATACAGGTAAATTAACCTCCTCAGACACAAGTAGGTACAGTTTTGCGTCTCACCAAACTGTGCTTGCTCATCTCTACTTTTGACTATGACTTGCTGAGGTATGTTAAAGTGCTGCCAACAGTTGCATTTTCCAGTTATATAACATAACATCAAATTACGACTTTTAATTAGTAGGCAAGTGTTATTTACATCACTATCCCCATAATCCAACCTCTTTTAACAACTGTAAGATGAGCTGATGTTGTAGATTTGCCAGCGTCATTCAAAGCCTCACAGGAATACTCTCCTTGATGCAAATCCATTTGTACTTTTTTGATTTCTAATGCATAGGTATCATTATGTTGTGAACACTTGAATTCTATGCCTGAAGATAATAGCCTATCCTCAAAGTACCAGTTAACAGTCTTAGCACTGGAAATAGTTGTTCTGAAGGTGACACAATCCCCCTCATTAGCAGTAGTATTATTTATTTTTTGTTTAATTAACGGAACATTCAGTTCCTTTAAAGTCTCCTCTTCGTGTACTTCTTCCCATTTTTCTTGCCACATTTCTCTTTTTTTTATTAGCTGTATTTGCTCCTGAATGGACACAGATGAAAATGTGACCTCATCAGTAAAAGATGCTGCACCAACATCCTTAATGTCCAAGTTCATCAAAACAGCATTGGAAGTTTGTTTTACTGGGCTTTGCTCAGTGGCCAAAGACTGGGACTTTATTTTGAGCTGACTGACTTCTTGCTTGAGGTCAGTAGCTGTTATGATTTCACTTTGATTTTCTGTAGTAATCAATGCTTTATCTTGCCTGTTGATGCTTTCTGGTTTCTCTGCTTCTAGTACATTTCTTTCTTCAGTTATCACAGCCTGTAAAGCTGCTCGGAGGTCAGACTTAAGGTCTACATTTTGAGGATACACCTTCGGAAGGGACAATGTTACTTCCTCAACACAAAAAGGACCTGTTGTGATCATGTATGTGCATAAAGTGTGCTTTATTTCTTTAACTACCTGAATGTTTTTAACCTCTATGTTTTGTATGTTCTTCAGTGTGTCTGCAGACAGGACATCTGGCCTTGTCACCAAAGCAGAATGCAATGCTTTTCTAACATGAACCTTAATTTCTAAATGGATTTCTTTTGGATCTGCAGACATAATTGGTTGTGTTGTGTTAAATGTATCTACATCAAATACTTCATGTGCACTCAGAGCTTCTTTAGTCTCAGTTTCTACTTGTATTACCTCTGTTTCTGAATGTCCTGTCGGTTTCACTGTTTCTTCTTGAATAGCATATTTTTCTTCAAATGCCAAAGGTAGTCTTATTGACTGTCCTTCCTGAATTCTTGATGCATAATCTTCCTGGGCTGCACATAAAGGCACCACAGATTGTACTGGTAAACCAAGCACCTCAGTGCAAGTAATATCTAATGGAAAGGTCACTTCATTAGTAATCTCACAAGCATTGGTGTCTACATCAGGTACAAAGTCAGCATGGCCTTCAGCAATAGCCCTTCTTTCGGTTGTAGTACACAGCTTCATAATAGGCTGAACGTCATCTTTTTGTATAACAGCTCTTTGTTCTTTCTGTACTGCAACTAACTCCTCTTTGGGAAGTAAAAATACACCTTCCACAGCATTTACACATTTTTGTTGTTGGCGTTCAGTTGCAAATGTAGGATCTATTCCTTCAGGCACTATCTGAAGTTCATTTATAATATCCTTAGTGTGTATAAATTTGTTTTCAACAGCAAGACTACGGTTATACATTTTTTCCAACTTGCTTAATGCCATAGTTGAGTCTGGTTTATTCAAAAGTAATTCTTCTTCTTTGGGTAATAATACTTTTGATTCTATTGTTTGCACGTTTAAAATGGAGGCAGGTTCTCTGTGGGCATCTAGAATGACTTCTTCCCCAATGCTTTCTATATGACCAGTTTCATCACATAATATGGGGTGATTATCATTAGACAATGAAGATAAGAGAAAGACTGGACTTTTGGATACATCAGCTTTGTCTTCACATGGTATACTGAAACAAAATGGTTTTTCACTGGGTAATGGTATGAGATTTTCCAAAACTTGCACATGTAGTGCATTTCTCTGTTCACTCTCATACTCTACAATGTGCTCAGTATCTAGCTGTGGGATAGAGGATGCATGTTCACAAGGAATACCATTCTTATCTTCTAGTATCAATCCACTTTTTATGGGTGGATCTTTAGTAAGTATAGCTCTTTCTTCCTCATGTTTTTCAAAATATAAATTATGTTCCTTTAGCAAGGTATGTTGAAAATCTGAAACCGGAATCTGTAGTGGTTCTAGCATAACTGTGCCTTGTATCGAAGGTGGACAGTCTTTTGCTATATCTAAGATCTCTGGCGTTTCCTCTCCAAGCAGCTGTTCTTTTGTGAACTCTTCCACAATCTCCACACTGTGAGTTTGTAAAACTTGTTTGGACCCAACTGTGGATTTTGCAGAATCAACTTCCCTAACTGAAAGAGATGATGTCATATCACATGCTATCAAATGTTTTTCTTCAGCTATAATTGAGATATTCTTTGCTTTTTCCTCATCTGTAAAACCTAACTGTATACTTTTAGGATACTTATCCTTTATCTCTACTTCTTTATCTGCTGGAATTGTTTCTTCAGTGACTGGCACTTGGAGGGACTGTGATTCAGGGACAGGTATCTCTTCAATATTTGGACTTATAATTTCCCTTACATGCTCTTCACTTACACCTCTATGTTCAGTGACTGCTGAGACATTTAAAGTCAGATGCTCATTTGACTTTGGCTCTATGATGATTCGCTGTTGTTCTAAATTAATCTCTTGTAAAGTATCACCTTCCTCACTATGTGCAGAATACTTTACTTCGGTGCCAATTGTGTAAAACATGGTAGATTGTTCTTGCTCATATCTAGCTTCACCTGGTAGCTTAACAGCATATATGCGTGTTTCAGTGGCCTCTTCTACAGATGACTTCTTGTAGGACTTAGTTAGCTTTATCTGAGACTCCTTCTCAACCATGCTTGTATCATGGACTACTATGAGCTCCGCAGTACAAGATGTCTTACCAAGACTGTTAAATGCTCGACAAGTGTACATACCACTATCTTCTTGTTGACACTTGTGAACTGTTAATGACCCAGAACCATCTTGCTTTAAACAAATGGTATGACGTTTTCCTGCCAGGATCTGCTTATCATCCCGGAACCAGTGAACTTTTGGCTTTGGATTCCCTGAGACCTTGTATTCAAATATGGCTTTGTGACTGTGAGCGCATCTAACAGATTGTAGTGGCTTCACAAAAGTTGGGGCAAGAGGTTCATCGTAGTCTTTTTTGCTAGTCAGAGTCAAGCTTGTCTCAAGGTGTTTGCTAATATCTACACTTTTTCTCTGCATGACTGTAAGATATGAGCTACACATAGTTTCCCCATGTTCATTAGTGGCAATGCATGTATACTCCCCCTCATGTTCTGTCATTACATCTGATATAATGCAGCTATATTCATTGTCCTTATAAACAAATTTGTAAACTTCAGAGCTGCATAACTTTTTTCCTTTATGCAACCAGTGGACATTTGGCCTGGGGAAGCCACTGATGGAAACTGATAATTTGGCTATGTCCCCTATTCTAACATCTAATGATGCAAGCTGCTTTATGAAAACTGGAATGTTAGGCTCCCTTTTCAATTGTACTTTGCTTGAGAATACAGAGTGTTCAGGCATAGATTCAAGTGTTCTAGATCTAGGCTGCAACTGCAGGTCACTGCTGAAGGTTTCTGTTGTGTCTTCCTCAGTAGATATAAAAAAAGAGCTAGACACGTCTGTGCAAACAAAAGAACAATTGGTAATAATATATTAATACGCTACATACACACCGGAGAATTTAGGTCAAGAAATGTAATTATAAAGTTTTAATTTCTTGGAGCAGTAAATAAAACAGCTAACATTACAAATGTTTATTGAAATTCATTGTACAGTAAATACCCACAACAAGAAAAAAATAACAAAAAGGGCATTTTTAATTTCCAAATGATTTGTAATCTTTTTGTAATCTACTGTATTTTCTTCTGCCGTCCAAAAGGTTTGACTTACGTTTTAAAGATATTGCTAAAATATTTACATATTTATCATATCCTAATAATCTTACTGTACCAACTCTGGTTCACAAAACGCATATAGAAATGTTCTTCTTATTTTCTTTGGTAATATGTAAGTTTTGCAGTTCCACCTCAAAGCACAACTTTAGCGAGTAATAGCAAAGCCCCTACAAATGCTATTATAACCAAAATTGCTACAGTTTCTGAGAAAATTGAATTTGAAAAAGGAAAAGTGTTTTTTTAAACTCAATAAAAATTACAGTTATTATTTTTCCTTTGCATTTTCAAAATCAATTATCTTAATAACTACAAGGTTTTGGTTTTTTTTGTCTTTTTGTTTTTTAACTATTGTTGGTGATGATACCATGTATGGGAGTCTTTGCTATTAATGGCTAAAGCTGGCACAAAATGATGCAAAAATTACTTGAAATTATAGTTCCTGATTACATTTACATACAAAATTAATTGCGATTTTTCCCAAAATTTTGCATTACATTTTTCATCATAATTGTCTTCCATAGCACAGGTTTTATTTAAAATTGGTAAAGATATAAGGAACTTCAGTGAGTAGGTTTTCTTCAGCAAAACCAGCAAGTTTAGTAATTGTGCAGTCTGTTTAAAAGAAGTCATGAGTACTTGGGGATCAGTTTGACATGGGAGATAACCTTTCCTACACACATAATACATGCCTCTGCATAACCAGCTAAATAGGTTTAAATAAATACTGACAATACTAAGATAACATATTCCAGAGAAGCAGTAAGTGCTTTTTTTTATAAACTGTTTGTGGGACCACCAATATCAATAAGTTGAACAGTTCCTTTTTATGGAATAACATATGGAATAATGGTGCCCACTCCCTGTGTACCTTAACAACCATAGCTAATGACTAGGGGTGATTAATGGTATGCAAATACTTCTGAATGTATGCAAACTTGTATGCAAATATATGCAGTTCGAAAATGGACCACACAATTTAAAATCAGGTTTAAACTGACTGGTCCATTTTCATGCTACATACATTTGCATAAAAATGTACATACATTTACATCAACTTAGAAAATTTTGCATATCATTGATCATCCCTACTAATGACTGGATAATTGCATTATTCCCAGAGGGAAGCCCTACATTTACTGATTCATGTCCAAACAATGCTCTAACGAAGCAAGATTTTACCTGTGTATGATCACACTTTGGCATACAAAAACAATTTTTAAGGATTGTGTACTTTGAATGTTGGCAGAGCTTTAAGTTTTATTCTTATGAACCTGATGAAGGATACTATTTTCATAAGTTAATCTTTCAAGGGACTTCTGTTAGTACAAATAAAAGATAATAATAACCTTTCTGTAGCGCTATTCTTCCATGGTACTCAAAGCACTTTGGCTCTCTCAGATTCAGTAAATGGTAGTAGGATGAAGTATTGACACAGAGGATAAAATTATATTTCTGAAAATGCCAAACTGAGCAGATGGGCCTTCAGTCTGGATTTAAACACATCCAGGGATGAAGCTGTCCTAATCTGCTGTGGTAAGGAGTTCCATAATGTAAGAACAGCCTGACAGAAGGCACTGTGACCAAAAGGTTTCAGGTGGACTCTGGGTATGACTAGATTATTAGAACCCATGGATCTGAGATTGCAGGGATTTCTATACAGCTGCAACATTTCTTTCATGTATCCAGGGCTCGGATTATGTATTGTATTCAACTCTTTTTTAATGGCAGTTTCAAAAAAAAAATTACATTATTTTTGAAACTGCACATCAAGAAAAAAAAAAGCACCTGCAGGAAAACTGCTCACTAAGTAGTATGGAAATAAAATGCATTATTGGGGCGTATCTGCATTAAAAGCAATCAGTAGTTTGAGAGATAAAAGATAAATCAGTATGCAGATTGCAATGTTTCCTAAAGGCTCGTACACACGTCGGATTTTTGCAAATGACCAGTCGTTTGGACGTTTGAACGCCCGGTCGTTTGGACGTCAAATCAGGCGTATGTACGGTCGATCATTCAGTTGATAAGACTGGATTTGAACGATCCGCCAAGAGGATCGTTGAAATCCAGTCTTAGCAGCTGAACGACTGACCGCACACATGCCCGATCTGATGTCCAAACGACTGGACGTTCAAACGTCCAAACGCCCAGTCATTTGCAAAAATGTGATGTGTGTATGTACCTTAAGGGTTGGGTATAAACCACACCTTTTACATCTCCCAAGTATCCTTAGTGGTACTTCTATATGCAAAATCTCTTCACTGACAGACTAGCAGGGTGACAGGATAAGTAAAAGGCACAGCTAACCAAATTTGTACTGTGGGTGTCTGTTTTAGGCTAGGTTCACATTGGGCCGTTGTGGTGCATCATAACATTGCAGTGCGGTTCCACAATGCACAGTTGGCAGTGTTACATATAACAGTACAGTTACACATATAACAGTACAGTTACACATAACAGTACAGTTAACAAAGAACCAGTCTGCCAGTTTTTTATGTTTCCTCAGAGAAAGCATTATATACATGAAACAGCTATCATCCGGATTGTTTGTGATCCACTGCCCTTGGGTGTCTTAACTTGGATTTTCCTGAACTAATAAACCTATGGTTGTTATGACATGCTGTGTCCTGCCTAACATATATCAGACTGCAGCTTTATATTGCTTTCAAGAAAGCATAATAATGCTTACAGGAAGTGCAAGTGTACTACATATAGTAAAAGAAAAAAATGAATAAAAAACCAAAGGTGTATACCAGATGTAAGTTTCATACAACTTTATTTCATGAATAAATCAATGACAAAATAAAAACAGAAGCACATTATGAGGAAACAAAGATTTACTCAGATGCATCCTGACTTTATCTTATCTTACATATTATGTCCATGATTTAGCTTGACAGATTGAGAATCATGTTGAACCAACCAAAAAGTACAATTCAACAATTTGCTGTATTTACAAGTTAAAGCAGACCGGTAGGTTGAAAGAAGCTACCCAAATCCTACATGCAAATAATAACTGATACATTAGCTATAAATATTATACTTATCATGGGTTCAAGTGACTGTATATGGCTTTTTCCTGAATTACTGTATAGGAATTTTTCAAATGCTTGCTTAATTAATTTATTATGGTAATTGCAAAACACATTCTTTTCATCAGGAAAATATGAAATATTACAAACATAAATGTATATTTAATTGAAACTACTGCTGAATTTACTGTAATGTTTGACGTTGCTACAGCAGTAAGGCTCCCTGCACACTGCATGCGATTCCGATTTTTTATCGTTTTTTACATGCGATTCAGATTCCGATTTTTAATCGTTACTGCACGCTGCGTTTTTTTCTGCATTTTTCTGTTGATAGCATTCAGGGAAAATCGGAAATTGCAAATCGGAATGGGAATCTCAAATTGGATTTGCAGTGTGCAGGGAGCCTTAAAGGAGTCATCAGGGAAAATTAATAAAATACAGTAAGTGCTACTTACCGGGGGCTTCCTCCAGCCCCAAGCTCCCAGCATGTCCCTTGCCGCAGCTCTGCAGTCAGCCGTTCGCCGCAGCTCCGTCCCGGGCCCCGGCGATGACGTCAGGTTGACCTCGAGGTTGGCTGTACTGCGCCTGCACGAGCGGCGCTGTCAGTGACCGCCACGTGGGCCAGAGCGGACTGCACAGACGCAGAACTACTGCACCAGGGCAGTCCGCTCCGACCCACGTGGCGGTGATTTACAGCGCCGCTCCCACGGGCGCAGTACAGGCCAACCTGGAGGTCGCACTGACGTCATCGCTAGGGACCGGGACGGAGCTGCGGCGAATGGCTGACTGCAGAGCTGCGGCAAGGGACATGCTGGGAGCTTGGGGCTGGAGGAAGCCCCTGGTAAGTAGCACTTATTTTATAAATTTTTCCCCTGATAACTCCTTTAAGCAGGGAGTTTTTCTACTTATAAAAAAACCAGTTCTATCAGCGTATCCATATAACTATATTTATTTGTAATTAACTTTTAATTATTGAAAAATATATTTATTTTTAAAGCAGTTTTAGTTTCTAGTACTAAACATAATAAAAAAAAACATGATTATATTTAAAAACATTATATGTTTTCTATAAATACTATGATATAGGAGCTTTATTTATTAACTTCAATAAAAAATGATACAGCACATCTATTAGTTGGCAATGGCATATGGTACTGTATGTTAATTAAAAGTTCATTCATTAACATTATATGAAAATTAACTAATGAGCAGGAATAAATAGGGCAAGCATGCAGGTCCCCTGCTGTTTTACTACTGACATTTAAAGGGAACCTGAAGTGAGAGGGATATAGAGGCTGACATATCTATTTAACTTAAAACAATACCAGTTGCCCGGCAGTCATGCTGATCGTCTACTTTTAAAGGTGCCCATAGATCTGACGATTATGGGCAGATTCGACAAAGAGACACATTTATCTCTAATCGAATATGATTAGAGATACATTTGTCTTTTGTCGAAGCTGCCCATATACTACAGGCCAATTCCCGTCCGATTTCAGCGTGAAATCTTTAGGGAACCGGCTCAGCCTGCCGCATCCGCACCGCTGCTGCCCTTCAATGTATAAATGTGTCCCCCAGTGTGTGCATTTATACATTACCTGTTCTGTAGCAGCCTCCACGTGGTGACTGTCCATGCCGGGTAACAGCCACATACAGCGGTACATGCTAGCAGCACCTAGACGTCAGATGCTATGCGCCGGTAGTGTGTATGCTGAATCTGGTGAGATGGATGGAAACCACGTGGAGGCTGATAATGGACAGGTAATGTATAAATGCACATATTTATACATTGCGCCGGCAGCGGCGGGGGGGTTCGACGTTTGTTCTGAAATCGGCCGCCGTACCGCCACACACACAACCACCCAACTTAGGCCCGACATCATGCAGCATTCACAATCAACCATGCAACCAATTTCCAGCCCAAAATCGGTCGCATTGTCGGTCCAATTTTGGGATGGAAATTGCACTTGGCAGCAGCGATTTTCATCCAATTCGATTATAATAATCAAATTGGATGGTCGATTGGCCGCCAAGTCGCCTGATGTATGGTCACCTTAATACGTGTAGCTATAAACCCTGAACAAATATGCAGATCAGATGTTTCTAAGAAGAGTCAGACAAGTTTAGCTGTATGCTTGTTTTAGGTGTGTGATTCAGACACTACTGATGATCAGCATGAGTGCCTGCAACTGGTAATGTTTAA
Organism: Hyperolius riggenbachi; assembly: GCF_040937935.1. Classification (NCBI taxonomy): domain Eukaryota; kingdom Metazoa; phylum Chordata; class Amphibia; order Anura; family Hyperoliidae; genus Hyperolius; species Hyperolius riggenbachi. The sequence continues at coordinate 242,642,567 of NC_090652.1, read as the reverse complement.
AGGGAAATAGATATGGAAGCCTCCATATAACTATTTCTTCAGAAATGTGCCCTGCAAGGGGCACAGCCAATTCTCCCCATTGTAAACTACTGCTGCATTGCTGATGGACATAGGTTCTCGTCTGAAAGCTTTCTGTCTGAGTGGACATGCCAGCCCAGTAATTATGGGGTAAGTACCATTAATAATAATCTGCTTACTCTTCCCAAAAAAGTATCCAGTTGTCCGAGTGATTAACTCTAAAGGTGGCCATACATTAGGCGACTTGTCGGCCGATCAACCAACCAATTTGATTATTATAATCGAATTGGATGAAAATCAGTGCCGCCAAGTGCGTACCCGACTGACAATGTGACCAATTTCGGGACGATAATTGGTTGCATTCTTGATCGCGCATGCTGCAAGATGTTGCTTGATTGGGTGTGACACAGTAACAGCATTCAATTTCCTGACGATTGACAAATGCAACAAAACCCTCGGCGCTCCCCCCCATGTAAATGTCCCCCCGGTGCCCCATATAAAGTGTATACATTACCTGTCCGTAGCCTGCACTTGTCCCTCTGCTACTGCTCCAGGTGCGCCTTTACTAGAAAACCAAGTGGGACGTGTGTTATGTAGAGATGGAATCCCGGAAGCCAGCGGGGGACAAGTGGAGGCCGCAGAGAGGTAATGTATATACTTTATACGGGGCACCGGGGGGACATTTACATAGGGGGTACAGTGTCGGGGCAGCAAGGCGGACGTATGCAGCGCACAAGGCCGATTCCTGAGAGATTTCATCCTAAAATTTATCAGGAAGCAGCCTGTGGTATATGGGCAGCTAACAGATCTCTCTCTTATCAGATTTGATAAGAAAGAGATTTGTGTCTTGGTCGAATCTGCTCATACATCGCTAGATGTATGGCTACCTTTAGAGACTAAAAGAAAGTGATTACAAGAAAGCCATTGTCAGCCCTCGCTGCACTGTTTGTCACCACAATTTTGTACAGTCAGTTTATGCAGTACTCCAGTATATCTAAATATTATAAACTGTAGATCAAAGTTTAAGTTGCCATCTTACCAAAACAGGTTAACAGTGGTTATCCCTCTTCAGTCTCCTCCAATCGATTCCTCTCTCTTTATGATGTCTTCTACTGTTTTCTGTTCCCTTCCATATTACAGCAGTATTTCATGCCCACGTTTTCTCATGCTGTTCTTGTGGCTACCATGTATGAGGCTTTCTCCAACCCCTAGTTCTTATGTGCTGTTGCCTCTCTTCTTACATGGCTTTAACAGTCTCCTTTTCTCTGAATTATATATTCACTGTAAGGCCAAAGTACTCTCTCCATGTATAAAACCAACTTTATTGCACAGAGGCACTACATATCCTACTTACACCAATTGTTCTTAGCATATCAGTAAGTAAGATTGCTGTTGACCACTCAGGCTTCCCACAAGATCAAATCAAAAAATTAAAGTCCTCCTTTAGGACTCTGTTTCAGGGGGTACTGGACCTTTTACTTCTTATATGTTCAGTACTATATCTTAATAATTTGGTCCAAAGACGCAAACAAATGAAAAACAGTAAAATGCTAAATAATAAAGACCAAATTCGAAGTTGAAACCAACAATTTGAATTATCTTCATTCTACATAGTCTTTCTCCTTCTTTGCAACTTTGCAAATTTGATCTTCATTGTTATATTATATATGCATTGTACTGTTTCATGGAATCTTTTTATGCTTTGACCAAGTTATTATTATATTTTCATACTGTGACATATGCTTGATTCTCTAAACACTGTGATTAGCGTGACCCACGGTACTCAAGTAGTGTGTGTGGGTTACCGTAGCAACATTCACACTACTCAAGTACCACAGGTCACACCTATTGCGTAAGACGCGGTTCTTGCAGGCGGGAGTTAGGGGAATATTGTCGTGGGTTATGTGAACACAGTGATATTACCATTGTTTAAAGAATCAATCCCAATTAAGAGGTAAAGATGTGGAGAAAGTTTGTATGTGTATGTAGTGCACAGAGCAATAACTCAAAACTAGCTAAAGCAGAGACCTGGAACCGGAGGACTCAAAATGGCTCAGGTATACTGGATTTTTAATTTGATCTAGTGGGAAGACTGAGCAGCCATCAACATTCTTGCTGATGTGCCGCCTAAAAAGCACAGATGGTAGAAGTAGCATGTATAGTCTCTCCATGCAAGTTTATTTTAATAAATGAAGGGAGCACTTTTGTGATTGGTCCCGCTGTGTATACAAATAATTCAGAGGAGAGGAGACTGTTAACAGTATGCAAGAACATAGGCAACAGAAAGTGAGAGCTTAGGGCTAGAGAAAGCCTCATACACTGTAGCCATCAAGGACAGCAGGAGACAGAATGCGATAGAGAGATGAAAATAAAGGGTAACAGAAAGCAGCAGAGGAAACCAGAAAGAACTTAGAATGGATTAAGCAGAATGAGGTTGGAATATTTACTATTAACTTTTAGCTGTACTGGTAAGATAGCAGAGGTGTGCTGGGCTTATCTTGATTAGATTAAGATATGTTAAAGTACTGCACAATTGTGGTGACAAACAATGTGGTAAGGGTTAACAATGGTTATCTTCAGTAAGTTTGGATGGAGAAGTAGCAGCTGAACACGTTTTGTGAAGACTAAATTGACTACTTTTAATGGTACCCTTCTCTCTGGACTACAAGAACTGCATGTTATAGAGTAGATTGTACTCAAAAAGTTTACTCTGATTTAAATAATAGTTTTAACCATTGGGAGACAGTGGACCCAATTCAATTTACTTTTTCTCATAAGTTTTCTCCTAAGAGATACTTTTCTATCTTCTATTTAAAATAACTTTTGTACTAGGGTGTGCTCTATAGGCAGTAGCAGTGTTAGGGAGACTTGCCAAAGGCCTCCTACTGAATAGGTGCTGGCTTACTGAAAAGGCAGAGCTGAGATTTGAACCCAGGTCACCTGTGTCAGAGGCAGAGCCCTTAACCATTACATCATCCAGCCAATACACTGCCGTGAACTAATGTGGAACTGTATGGGCTATCCGTGAGAAGCATGGTGCACTCCATATGGATGTATGGCCATAGGAGCAGGCCCGGTTGGAAGTAATGCTGCTCACCACAACTCCTCCCCATTATGGAACACTCCATTCAGAATCTCCATTATGGGGAGGATCATAAAAAAATTCCCCTGGTACTTCATTTAGCGAGTGACAAGGACCTGTATAACGTTATTGGAAGTTGATTTCTGTGTTTATTTGATTAAAAATGTAAAAATGTTGTTTTTTGGGTTTTTTTTTTTACTATTTTTAACACTTGTGGTCAATGACTAAGGGGATGAAGACATGGAAACCAGTGGTTACTTGCTTTTTTTAGTTACTGAAACAGGCACAAATAGCACAATTAAATCCACGCTGAATCATAGCTGTCATAAAAATTACCAAGATCTGTTGAAAACCCAGGAGTAAAACAACAATAAGCAGATTTTACAAAAAAATAAAATATTATACTATTACTAAGATAAATAGACTATTAAAGCGTAAATCTTTTAATTGATTTATTACATTATATTTCAAATCACATACAACAAATATAATGCAAGACAATGGAGTTCCTTTATATTCAGCTTCATTCACTTCAACTACTGTGTATCCACTAACTTAAGATATTTAAGGCTGACAATATTCCAAATGATACATTCATTCATTAATAAGTGATATCACTAGTGTCATTCATGACTGACCGAGTGATGATGGGCTCTATCATGGCTTAGAGAAGACCACAATATTTTTGTTTCCACAGTTTTTAAGCAGCATTGAAGGATTACTGTATTTTAAATTTTAATGGGAATAGGAAAAATTATACAATTTCACCTGCCAAACACATCTATCACAAATCTACAAGACATATATGCACTGAACAAACAACATAAACACAACAGTATATATAAGAACTAATATCTATTTACAGGGAAAACATATGGCAGTGAAAATAATGAAAAACCTTGTTTTTCTTAGATACCAAATATAAATAATACCTGCAACAGAACATGGCAGTGATCATGCTACTGGCAACATGTGCCATCAAGTTTTACACAGTGCAAAATTATTAGCTAGTAGCTGAATTACAGCTGACTCTGATATGGTTGTCTATGTGACCTTCAGTGAAGCAATTGTTTCTGCAGCTCCTTCTCTATTTGTCGCTACACATTTATATTGTCCTTCATCTTCAGCTTTAACGTTTTCGATGATAAGCTTATGACTGCCAGTTTCTTCTTCTGTTTCAAGAATATACTTTTCCCCCTGTACCAGTTTGTCATCCTTGTACCAACTAATGTCTGGTACTGGAGATCCAACAACATCACACTGGAAACAAACCTTTTCTCCTACTGATACTACTGAGTCTAAAAGTGGGTTTAGGAACTTGGGTAGAGATTCTATTACTTGAAACTCAAAACGACAACCTTCAGAGTCCTCTGCTGTAAATTCTATATCTTCCTCTTGAGAAGGCTTATCAATCACATCAAAGTTCACATTCAAGTAGGTTTCACCACCTTCTGCATGTTCACATTCAGTGACTGCTATCAGCTCAAGAGGTTTGTTCACATCATCAACCTTTCTATCAAATTCAATTTCAACTTCTATTTCTTCCTCATTTGAAAAGTTCTCATCCACAATTACATCTGATCTTTGCACAGCATCCTGTACAGCTTCTGAAATAACATCATCTGACTCATGTACTTTTTCTTCTGAAACACCTTCTTCCAATCCCATTACTGTTAAGTTGCCATGACAAGATATCTCTCCAAAACTGTTTTCTCCTTTACAAATGTAAGTTCCAGCATCAGCTATACTCAGATTGCACAGCATAACACTGTGTTTTTCACCATCATTCTTTATAACGTATTTGCCAGGATCTGGAACAATGCATTTTGATTCTTTTAACCATGTAACTGATGGTGTTGGAACTCCAGAAACCCAGCAGTGGAATTCTGCATTTGATCCTTCAACAGTAGTTATGTCTGCTATTCGCTGAATAAAACAAGGTGGTTTTTCACTCACTTCAAAGTTAATCTTAACATCCTCACTATCTTTAGGGTCAGCAGTAACATTTTGGTCATCAAAAGCCAAAGGAAGGACATCAAGTGAAATGACCATGCTCTTACTTTCTGGGGAAAATTCAGGAATAGTTACAATTTTCACTTGCTTTTCAAAGTCTCTAACTTCACTTTCATCCAGTTCAACCTCCAGAAGAATTTCTTGGGGAGAAGGTGATCTGGATGTTGTGTAATGTTCCATATCAAATTCCATAACATGCTGATGGGTTACAGAAGGTGGTAATGCAACTGATTTTCCATCCTGTGATAAAATTTCCACATGTGTAAAGTTTTTGGCTTCTCCTAAAGAATTCACAGCAACACATTTATACTCCCCTCCGTCACTCAATTTAACATTGTGTACCTCCAATATATGTGTGTTACCCCTTTTTTCCACTTTAATTCTTTCTTCTTCTTCTTCAATCAATGTGGAATTTCTGTACCAACTAACTTCTGGTGGAGGAAACCCCACAATTTCCACAGCAAAGCTTAATGTACTATTTTCAAAAGCCCGTCTTTTCAATAGCGGTTTAATAAATGCTGGAGGTATTTCATTTTCTTTATTTTTGTCTCCTGTATATTTTGATATATGTTCTAGTGCCCCTTCCACATCTGTTGTTTCAATGTGCTTAGGCTTTGGAGCTAGCACAATAGATGCCTGCTGACTTTCAGGTTCAATACCATCTAAAATTTGTTGGACAGGGGTAAAGTAGTGGTCTGGAGAACTTGGTGGAGTTATAAATGTTTCACTTAATGGAGAATAAAAACGCTCAGCAGAAGAGTCTGGAGTGAAAATCCGATCAATCTCTACAGCTTCGTCACTAAAAACACTACCAGCTTCAATAGACATCTCTGATTCTGGAGAAAATGCCCGAGCAGATTGATTTTTATAAAACTCATATACTGTATCAAATGTTACTTCTTCAACCTCTAATGAAGTTATACGTTCCTGCAGATTTTTTGCTTCCTCATGTATTGAAGGTTCATATTCTTGATTTTCTGAAGATTGTTGTAAAACATGCTTTTCTTCTAGATTTGTGTCAGTAGGAGCTCCTGTGCTACTTTCGGACATATCTTCCTTCTGGTAATAATGTAATGTACTTTCTTCACTATCTAACTTCTTTGTATAGTTTTCCCAGACTGCATTTTCATTGCTTATTGACATTACATAATCCATACTTAACAACTCTTCTCCTTCAAAAATGCCAAGATATGAAATATCTTCTATTACATTCAAACTTTGGACATCATCTGTTTTTACACATTCATCCAAATCTATTTTAAGATCTTCTGAGGGCTGCTCCTTTGAACATTCAGACTTGTCAATATTTTCTGTTTTGGTTTGCAAATTAGCCAGGTTTTCCTCTGGTGGTTTTGGTTTAACTATTGAACGCTTTCTTCGCGGAGGAGTTGGTGGTGGTGTGGGTGTTGCCTTTTTTATAGAAATACTTCCTGCTTCACTGTCTGCTGGAGTTGTTACTGATTTACTTTCAGAATTGGCTCTTGATCTACTAATGAAAGAGCGCCTTCTTTGTGGAGCAACTGGCAAGGCCTTTTTAATATCCCCCCTTTCTGCATTTTCTATTGATGAAGCACTGTTTTGTTCAATATTTTGAGCTTCCACTAAAGAGTCCACACTTGATTTACGTCTAAGTATAGAGTGCCTCCTTTTTGGTGGCACTGGCAAATCCTTCCTAGCACCAGCAATGCCAGATTCTTTGGCAGGACTGGGTTCTGCAGTACTTTCTTTTACAGAATCAAGTTTGATTTCAACCATCTCATTTGTTTTCAATTGTAAAACTTCAATTGCTATATCTTGATGCATGCTTTGAATGTTATTTTCAACCACATTAGGGAGGGATGAGGTCATTTCTTTTGCTGTTGGTAATACAGCATCTAATTTAAATTCTTTTTTCGCAATATCTTGTAAATAACGCTCAGTGCCACTTATCTCAGCGCTATTAATTTCATCAATCTGTGTCTTAACATCAACATTAGCCTTTTCTACCTTATCTATTTTTTTATCTGTTCGCTCTGTAACACTTGTAATCTCAGCATTGTTGGCATCAGCAATGTCTGCTTGTTTGTGCACAATCAGGTCAGTCTTGTCAGTAATGACCTCCGCTATGCCAACCAAAGTAGATTGCTTTTGAACATTGTCCAGTTCATCTGCTTGCTTGGTAACACTTGGAATCTCTGCACTGTCAGCATCAGCAATGTCTTCTCTTTTGTTCACAATATGGTCAGGCTTCTCAGTAATGATATCTGCTAAGTCAACTGAGAAAGATGGTTTCTGAATGTTGTCCAGTTCATTTACTCGATACAAGTTTTCCTGGTTGACCGTTCCGTCAACTGAAATTTCCACCTCCTTAAGTCTTTTATATTCTGGCAGATCATGTTCCATTAATGCTGTCTCAGCTTCAGATTCTACAGAGCTATCACCCATCTTTGATACTGCACTTTCAACTTCAGCAACATCTGCAATGCATGTTTTATCTATGGTGGCTTCTCCTTGGAAGCTTATTTTCTCAGCTTCCTCTAATTCAGCTCTACTGCGATGCCACGTTATCTGTGGTGCATTTTCATCTGATATAATGCATTCTAACACAGGACATTCTTCTCCAGTTGCAATGGCTTGCATTTCATTTTCTTGAAATGCTATTGGTGCATCACTGCTGCTTTCAAAGCCAAAAGTAAATTTGTGCTTAATTTTCTGAACATTATTCTGAGAGACTGGTTTTGGTGGAATCTCAACGGGCTGAAAACATTCTGGTGGTTCTTCTTCATAATCTGGAACAGGGGTAGGGGCAGTTACTTTTATTTCTACAGGCAATAACAATGATGGATCAGATCCGCAAGGTATGTCATGCGCTGCCTGTGGAATTTGTAAGCTAAATCTTCCGGAACCACCTAAAACACGTTTTTCTTCAGCATTAGCAAAAAGAGACACAAGTTCTTCCTCTTCCCCTTCTGTAAAATGTTTTGAAATAAGTACCTCACATTTTATCAAAGTTTCAGCTAAATCCCGATCTTCTTTCTCTCTTGTTCTAACCTTGAGTCTGCCAAACGTTGTATCAGTTCCATACTGATTAAATATTACGCAAGTTATGGAACCATCATGCTGAGGAAAAACAGATGAAAATGTTAAATTAGATTTTGTCTCTGTGGTAGTGATAACAAAGTTTTCATTACGGGGAATTGGTTTATCATTGTTGTACCAGGAAACTGTTGGTTGAGGGTATCCCCGGAAATGACAAATAAATGTACATGAGTCACCTTCAAACACATCTTGTGAGTCAATATCACAAGTGAACATTGGTGGACATGGATATGGCTTCTCAATGGCAAGTCTCTCAGAATCATCAGTGGCATCTTGCTTGATCTCAGGCTCTGCTTCATCAAGAGCTGTGATTTCAGTGTCTTTTAATGCTTGCAATTCCAGTTCCACTTCCTCTTTGCTAAATGAGATGGCAGTGTACTCATTTGATGGTTTGCTTAACTGATCTATGTCAGCTGGTTGTACTTCGTCTTCTGAAACAAAGTAATGTGTAGAATTTTTGCTTTCAGAAAATTCTTCAAATGATGCACTAATTTTATAAACATCTTCATACTTCTGGAAAATCATACTCTCTGGCTGTTCTTTCTGTTTTTCTAATGTTTCCTCTCTGAATTCCTGCTGAACTTTAGACAAAATTGGCTCATGAGCAAGAACAGCCTCTGAGAATTCCTGTTCTATGTATTCACTTTCTCCTTGAAGTCTACTATCATCATGTTTGAATGACAATTCCTGAGATTTTATGCATAATGATTTGTCTGTAATATCCAAAGACAAACATTGCTCTTTCTCTGAATCTTTTTTCCATGATAACACGGAAACTCCTTCCTTTTGTGTGACTTCATCAGACTCCTTTTTTATTACGTGTTGCTGTTTGTCTAAAGAAACTACATCATGTTTCAGAGGTTCTTGTATTTTGGATGTAACAGGCTCATTAATTTGAATGGAAAATGGCAATTCTTTTTCAATTTTATCTTTTTCTTCAATTAAGGATCTTATACTTGGAATGTCTGTATCAGTTTTGCTGTCCAAAGGAAGATATGCCCTTACTGTGTCTGCTTCTATTCTAACAAGTTGTTCATCTTGCATAAATTCAGTTCCTTCTTGGTCTTTTATACGTGTATTTGTTCTTTTCAAGTCAGACTGCAGAAGGTCTTGCAGAATTCTAGATGTGTCTTCTTCACTTCGTCTGGGCAGTTGTACATTAAAATCACCTTTCTTTTCTTGGGTACCATCAATGCTTGTTAATATATTAGTTAACGCTTCTGATTCTCCCTCAGATAAAGCAGCTTTAGCAGTCCAGTCAGATTTTGCAAAATAGTTCTCTTGGCTTTCTTTGGGAATAGCTTGAGTTAAGCTTGCTTCTGAAGGTTGCTGAAGGATTTTAGAGATCACTGATTTATTGATATGAACAGACTCAGGTACAATTTTAGCTGTAATAGGTTCATACAATTTTTCTGGTGCTTTATTTTCAAAATCAGTGCGATCTCCTTGTAAGTTTATCCTGTTATCAACATGTGCTATTACATTTTTTTCTGATGGTGTTACATCATTTTCAGGCTCAGTTTTCTCAAGTTTACTAGCTTTAATTGATCTCTGTAGTTTAATTTCTTCTTGTTTCTTTTTGGGAGCAATTGGATAAACTGATTCAGGGAGTCCAGGCAAAATCCTAGATTTAACAGGCTCATTCATTAGAACTGGTTCTGACTTACCTTCTCCTGTTTCTTTTAGGAGGTCAGCAACATGCTCCGTTGGTTCTACTAGTTTTAGTTTAATTTGGCCTTGTACATGTTTGCTATGTGCCTCTTCATTAAAAGTCAAATCAGTTTCCTGAGTTGCTCTATATGAGAACTCCAACTCTTTTTTCTCCATCTTCTTGTCTGGTGTGCTGTGTTCTACAGTAGGTTCAGAAGCCTCTATTAGCACTCTAGACTTAACAGGTTCATATAAATGAACCAGCACAGGGAGTGATACCTCTTCTTGAATAGATGTTTGTGGTCTGTCATTGTTACTTGGAGATCCAGCCTGGTCAGCCTCTAAACTCCTTGACTGATTTTGAAAATATTTTGATGAATATTCTATTCCTTGATCACCTTTTCTCAAGGGTTCTTGCAAACAGCTTGGACTGGAATAAATAATTCTGCTAGATTTCTTTACAGTATATTCCTCTTGCACATTTTCCTGAAAATCTGAATATATTAAACTGGCTTCGAATGGTCCTTGTCGCATTTTAGCTTTAACAGGTTCATACATCTTAATTGGCTCTTCTGGCAATGCAGTTGCATCTTTTTCTTTCTTATTTTGAGTTGTTTCATATAAAATTTGACTAGTGATAGTTTTTGTTGTTTCTGAAAATGGTAAGTCTTCTTGCGTACTACGATGCTGCCTATTGTTATCAACCTCACTTTCATTTTCAAGAAATTCATTAAATGTGCTGGAGTAAATTTCATTAACTCTCTCTGACTGGTGCATTTTAATTTCACCTTGGTTGAATTTTTGTGCTAATCGCCGAACATAACTGATTTCAGAACGATCTTGAAGTACTTTGGATTTAATTGGTGTATTAATATGAACAGGCTCTGATAATTCTAACTCCAAACTTTGTGTTTTTACTTCACCAGGTTCAACTGGTGAAAGGTTGCAAACTTCCAGTTCTGCCCCTGCTTCCTCACTGTCAACCACATTTTGAGACACCTTCTGACGTCCTTCATGTTCTTCAATGAACATTTTATGGACATCTTCTCTTATAATATCCTTGACTTCAACCGGAATACATACTTGAGCTTCTACTGGTGCCCCCTGGTTATCTGATAAGTATCGAAAGCCTCCTTCAGCTGTTGTTTGCAGGATACTGATGTTTTCAGGTTCTTTTACGTGTTCAATATTTTCTAGAAACTTATCTATTTTAACTACCTTTGCTTCATGCTCCGTATCTCTTTGAACTTCAGAGAAAGTGCTAAACCTGTATTTTTCCCTCTCCACTTGGAAGTTTACAGAACTTGTTTCACTTTGTAAAGACTCAATGTCTACATCAGAGTATACATCTGAGGAACAAATAGAACTCCTGTTTCCTCTTGCTTTTCTAAGCTCACGCAACCTTTGCAGCTTTGCCTGTATTTCTTGGTCCAACAGCTTTTCACTTTCAGAAACTCTCCTAGTATGTCTTGTTTCACTTGTGTCACTGGAAAAAATCTTCTCAAAGCTTATAGTCTTATAAATCCCTTTTTTAGGATATTTACCTTTCCGAAATGCCCTACGTTTATCATGGGGGGAACCAACACACTTGAGGTCAACTTTTACTTTGCTTTCCCTTTTCTGTTGAATTAAAGTATCTATGCTTTCGTGCGCTTTTTCAGAGTACCTAACAAAATGTAAATATTTGGGATTCTGCTCTTCCCGTAATGCTACAAGCAGTGATGCAGTGCTCTCAGATGAACCTTCACTATTTATTGCAAAGATACGATAGCTACCAGAATCTTGCTCCTCCACACTTTTAATTAACAAGCTGCAATTATGAATGTGCATTTCACTTTCTGTTTTTATCACCCTGCGTTTGTCTTTACCAATAGGTTTATTATTGTGAAACCAAGAGATTTTTGGCAATGGACAAGCCACAAGTTTACAGCGAAAAACTGCAGGCTCTCCTTCCAGAACTGATCGAAAAGTCAACTTCTGTGTAAATGATGGTTTTATGAATTCTGACCAAGAACCAATGGATGATGTACGACTTGCACATCGCCTAGATGAAATAAGTCCATGGTCTAAGTAGTCTTCTGTGTCTGAGAAAGCACCTCGCATGTCTCCTCTATTTTCATTTTCACCTTCTGCTTCCTCACTGAAGAATAATTCTGTGAAAAATGACATTTGTATTTTAAAAATAGCTCGCCCCACCAAATATTTCAATTTATAATGTATTATTATCTAAATGATATTTAAATCATTTTAGATCTATAATCATGCTACATAGAACTACAAATACAGAAAAATATTCACTCACCATATTTGTTCGAATAAACGCAACGCCTTGTTCTTTTTTAATGTTTCTGACACCAAAATCGCTTGCTGTGTGTTCTTTCTTCAATTGCAGAAATTTCTTCTTCAACAAACAAGTAAATCTCAAAAATTTTTAAATAACATTTTTTTATGTGTGTATGCATAGCTGTATGCATAGCTGTCCGGAAATTTTAGTGGGTTTAAAACTGAAGATTAGAACCTTACCTGACTTGCAGACAGCAGAATAAACGCCCTTTCTGATCCCTTTTTTTTTGGAGTGAGTAAAGTTATTTTTGAAATGAATACAAAATCATAGCTATCCTTAAAACAGCTAAATTTGAATGAGAAGGCGTTTATTCGAACTAATACAGCCGCAAAAATTATTGTGTTATGCAAAATCAGCAAGCAACATTGCATGTACAGTACTAGATGCCATCTGCAAGCCATGTAAGGCAAGAGCTTTCAGGAAAAAATAAATAAATAAAGAAAAGCAACATTATAACAGATCTGCATTTCAGGGCTTTGCAAACTTCATTATTAGACCCTTTGGCATGCAAAATGGAGAGCTCTACAAACTCTTGAAAGAAAACCCAATAGTAACATTGTTAATTTGAAGTTCTTTAAAATAATTACTGAAAATATAGATACTTAGAGACAATGACATGCACACATAGCAAGTATGCAGTAAAAAACAACATTTTTCACTTAAAAATAAAAAGACAAAAGAAAAACATACCTTGGTTAGCCATAAGTTCCAAGGACATCTTCATGAGCAATTATAACATTCTCTATTTCACATATAACAATTTACAGTAACAGTAAAAATTATCTTTTTACATACCTTTAACTTCAAGCTCAATCTGTTGCTCGATCCTCTCCTGAAGAACTTTCTCCAGAGCTAGATGGGGAAAAAACATTTTTCAGATTTTCATGGTCTGTTATTTTTATTTGCTGGAATTTAAAAATGGTCAATTCTGTAACAGACACAGACTGGTTTGAAGAAACAGGAATGAGCAAGTCTAGAATAAAGCAATGTAAGTGAACGAATAAACAGTGATCTTAATTTGTTCCTAAACATTCACATTATGCTTATTATAGTAGCAGAGATGGTATATAAGTTTCATTGCTAGGTTCAATGAACAGGGTTACCCTCACTACTCAGCTTGAGTTGTTATGATCCAAAGAAAGGCAGGACAAATAATGCTTATTAACCTATTTTGGTTCCTGGACGTAGTTTCTACGTCCAGGAACCATGCGCGCTACCGCGCGCCCCCGCGGCCGATCGTGCGCGTGCACGCTCACTCACGGCCGCGGATTCGGTAGCCAAGGAATCAATGTATCGGGCTATGGAGCCCGATCATTGTTTCCTCTCCCCCGCTGAAAAAGCGACAGCTTCTCTCGGAAGCCGAGCTTTTTCTGGCCGTCTCCTTCCCGATGTGTCACTCTAAGCGCGTGCTACGCTTAGAGTGACGTCATGTAAACAAACTCATGGCCGCCATCTTGTGGCCAAAAAGTAATACTACACCTGAAAAAACAAAACAAAAAGAATTAACACACATTTACATTATAAATCTATTGTTTACCTCCCACCCTCCCAAAAGTACCCAAATAAAATGTTTAGTATAAAAAAAAAACCATAACAATAAAAAAAACAAACATGTAAATATTTACCTAAGGGTCTAAACTTTTTAAATATCAATGTAAAGATGAAATATTTCTATATATTTTTTATTTTAAACTTGTAAATAGTGATAGATGCAAAGTGGAAAAAATGCACCTTTATTTCCAAATAAAATATTGTCGCCATACATTGTGATAGGGACATAATGTTAACGGTGTAATAACCGGGACATATTTACAAATACAATACGCGAGTTTTAATTATGGAGGCATGTATTATTTTAAAACTATAATGGCTGAAAACTGAGAAATAATGAATTTTTCCATTTTTTTCTTATTCTTCCTGTTAAAATGCATTTACAGTAAAGTGGCTCTCAGCAAAATGTACCCCCCAAAGAAAGCCTAATTGGTGGCGGAAAAAACAAGATATAGATCAGTGCATTGTGATAAGTAGTGATAAAGTTATAGGCTAATGAATGGGAGGTGAACATTTCTCACGTGAAAACGACGGAACCTGAATGGGTTAAAGTGAGGTGGGAAAAAGTCTATTTAGCTTTGTCTGAGAGGAGGATGTTGAGGCTAACAGATCACTAATTAATTAAAATAGCAGCTGGGCCGGTTAAATTGATCATTTGCTTCACACTTTGTTTGATAATCCCACATTTTATCGTTTGGTTGGTATTAACTGCACTTTATGATAATTTTTGTTTTTCACTACTTATAATTAAATGTATGTTTTGCTATAAAATGTCACATTCTGCATGTGTTCATCCACACTTATAACAAAACCGATTTTTGCTATAAAAGAAGTCACATTCTTCATTATGTTTTACTATCTGCCATGTTTTAATTTTTTTTAAGACTTTTTCTGTGCTGTTTTAAAGGCCTATAAGACTTTAAGCAGAGTATATAAACAATCTTACTGAGAGAATGGGGGTCTGAACACTAAATATAGAATACCCATTCTCTCTCCTCAGTGAAGCCAATTGCTTGTGTTCTGAGCAGCAATATCCTTGCACTAATAGTCTTCACGTGTATCCAGTCAAAAATTATATTAAGAAACCCCACCAGGGATACCGACAAATAATTTAATCCCAGAAAAATGGGTTATAAATTGCCAAGATGCTGCTTTTCACTTTACTGACCTAACACTTATGAAATAAAGCATATTGTCTGTAATCTGACCATTCATAACCCTATGTAGATTGCATTTATATAGTCTATAAACAAACACAGACGGGGGACATCAAAATTTAAAGGCACAATAAGTAGGAAGCAGCCAACATGTGTAAAAAGACCTTTGCATCTTGAGATGTGGCTGGGTGATATACATTAGGCATGAGCTCTGCAGTTCAGATTCCACATTTTGAATGAAATGGAGAGATCAAACTTGCGGCTGGGGCAGGTGGGTAGGGGGGTTAACTCACCTTTGTTGCCGCCTATGGCCAATGCATTCCACGTCGTGTTCAATCATGCTCCACATCACTCCAATACTTCCTCCATCTGGGTTTGAAGGAGGAAGTATTGGAGAGACAGAACACCATGAAACACAACGTAGAGAACATCAGCTATAGGCGGCGACAAGGGGAGTTTAACCCTCCCCCCGCCATGGCTTCAAGTTTAACCATTTCAGCCCGCGGGGATTTTTCACCTTATGCATCAGAGCAATTTTTACCTCCCATTCATTCGCTAATAACTTTATCACTACTTATCATAATTTATTGATCTATATCTTGTTTTTTCCGCCACTAATTAGGCTTTCTTTGGGTGGTACATTTTGCTAAGAATTAATTTTTTATAAATGCATTTTAACAGGATTAATAAGAAAAAAAATCATTATTTCTCAGTTTTCAGCCATTATAGCTTTAAAATAATCCACACTACCATAATTAAAACCTATGTATTTTATTTGTCCGTTTGTCTCGGTGATGACACCATTTACATTTTGTCCCTATCACAATGTATGGCGCCAATATTTTATTTGGAAATAAAGGTGCATTTTTTCCGTTTTGTGTCCATCACTTTTTACAAGCTTATAATTTAAAATTTTTTTTCGTAGTATACTCCCTTCAAATGCATATTTAAAAAGTTCAGACCCTTAGGTAGCTATTTATGTCTTTTTTTGCAATTGCAATTTTTTTTTTCCATTAACATTTTTATTTGGGTAATATTTTGGTGTGGGAAATAAACAGTAAATTTGTTATGTTATTATATGTAATATACAATATAAATTGTAATGTAAAAAATATGTAGATGAATTTTTAACATTTGGCCACATGATGGCCATCTTGAGTTTTTTTTTTCCTCCTTGTGCTTCTCGCTAACCGGAAGCACAAGGGGGATGCGGAAAATTTTACGTGCAGAAAGACTGAAGCCTCTTGTAAGAGTGCTTCGGATTCTGTGCTGGGAACCATGTTCCCATTCACTAATCCCAGGGCTACCGGGGGACAGCATGGGGGCACACCCACGTTCGTGCGCGGGAGCACGCAGAAGCACTGCACCGCAGCAGAGCAGCCGCCAGGACGTGAGCTTCACGTCCGGGTTGCAGAAATGGTTAAAGGCTCTGTTTTGTTTGGAATTTGGACATGCATGAACATGCCTAATATGTAAGTAAAAAACAGCTGACTTTTTTCTAGCCAACTGGTATGTGAATAAAACTGCAGGTCCTGCCAAGAGGCAACTTCTGCAGATAAAACACTGCTTTTCCTTGATCAGTGGATAAGTATTGCTGTAAAGCCTGAATGAGGGTTTCACCACATATAACTGTTAAACTTTAATAAATGATATGGTTATATGTGATAGATCTCAGCCAGACTGTTGTGATTACAGAAACACTTATCCCCTGATAAAGTTTGCTGATTTATTCATAGTGGCTACTAGTGCCTTTGTTGTCACTCAGCAGCAGAGGATCAATCTATCCACAGGGTCACCCAGCTCCAACTCAAGGTGGTACAATGTTTGTATATTTGGGGGCTTCCTGCTACTTATCTTACTTGTACATGCAGATAACTGTTTGTTAGATTTATTTTTATGTATGACCAAAAAGGCCAGTTTTACTGATAGGCAAGCTATAGACATTAGGCTACACACAGAAGAGATATTAAAACCACTTGAGGACCATAGGCTTACCCCTCCAGGCTATTTTTTTTACAATTTAGTGCTCTGCAGCACTTTAAAAGCTTGCTGCAGAGCGATACAACTGAGCACAAACCTATCCCCCGTTTTCTGTCCACCAACAAAGCGTTCTGTTGGTGGTCTCTGATCGCTACAGCGATGTTTATTTATTTTGTATTTATTTGGTGTTTTTTATAGATATCATCTCTTCCCCGCCCCCCCCCCCACCACCAGCCAATCCCAGCGATCTGCTCTCATAGGCATCAGCCTATGAGAGGGGATTGCTCTGTGAGCATCTCTAGGGGACAGCCGAGTGACACTGCTGTCCCCTGTACAGCGCTGCCATAGATCGCAGTGCTGTACAGTGTAATAGATGGCATTTTCACCGTCTAACAGTCTAAGGCTCCCTGCACACTGCAAATCCGTTTTCCGATTCCGATTCCGATTCCGTTTCCGATTCCGATTCCGTTTCCGATTTTCCTTGAATACATTCAACAGAAAAACGGATCAAAAAACGCAGCATGCAGTTAAGATTAAAAATCTGAATCGGAATCGGATGTAAAAACAGATTAAAAATCTGAATCTGAATCTGATTTGCTTGCAGTGTGCAAGAGGCCTAATAGTGGCAAACGCTGCTGGTAGACTAATTACGGAGCGGAGCTCCATCATTCAAGCGGGATGCGCGCACATTGGCACACGCGATCCCCTCCAAAACCCCACCCCAGGACTTGACAATTTTCAGTGTTAGGCAGTCTTGGGGCTGCCACCTTCCCCATGCCTATCGGCATTAAGCAGTTGGGAAGGGGTTAAAGTTAACTGAGCACCTAGGAAACATTTTATTTACAATGGAGGTTCATAATGCAATATGTTGTTGGGAAGCCAGGTGTTGGGAAAGCACCATTTCTTACCTACAGGGGCTGCTCCTCTAGCCCCCCTCCCCGTCTGTATCGATTGCCACATGAGCATCCACAGTGATCAGCAGTTAAAGATCCCGTCAGTAGAGTGCGATCCCAACTGCTGCAATGCATGCCAGGAGATGTAGTCCATAGATCTGAGAACAGAGATGTACTCAAATCTACAGTATACATCTCCCAGCATGCATTGCAGCATTTTCACAGGTGGAATCTTTGAACTTTCGGTTGTTACAGACCCCGATGACGCTGTCCACAAGGGCGGGGCTAGAGAAGAAGTCCCCTGAAGGTCAGCAATGGTGCTCCCCCGAACGAAACACTGCATTACAAACCTCCCATATGGGGAGATTTTTTTTGTAATAGAATGTACCCTGGGTGCTCGGTCTACTTTTAAGGCTTTTCTGAACAGTTATGAAAGCTGTCATTTAAAGTAATTTTAAAGTAGAATCAAATAAATTATATTTCAAAAAATAACAAAAAGATACTTAGTGAAGTAGAGTGGGGAAGTGTGTTTCTGTATTCTGTTTTACATTGCATTGTTTCACTTTTTGCTGTACATGAAATTTCAATACCATCTCTGATCACAAATAATCATAATGCTCATCTCAGCCTCCTAATTATTATGGCAGGCTGTTGTGGTTAAAGATAATCTTTTCCTGCCAAATGAATTTCAGAGGAAAAAGATAAAAGCTTTTTATTTATGCAATTTTATTTGCTGTAGTAAAAAAAAAATTACACTTGCCAAAATATACATTAGGATAGTTCCTGCTAGCAGCCTCTTAATGGGGTAATGGGGAAAAAGTATAGGTGTCACCTTATTACTTAATTCTGGTCAGAACTGACTGGATTGCTCAAAATCTTGCTAAAGAGTGAAGATGGAAAACCTCTGACTGGTTACCAAAGTAACAACAGGAGTGCTATTAGCTAGATTGTGATGGCCAGTAATCTTTTTTCATTGCCACTGTACAGTTTTGTTTACCTTTGATTGTCCTCTCCCATCTGTACATTGAATTGCTAAAGCTAGGTACCCATGCTAGATGACACTCAGCCAAGGATTCTGGTATGGACAGTCTTGGACAAAAATCTAACACATGTAATGGAGACCCCCAATGTCAGATGGAGATTTGTCATGCTTTATCTTTAGCAACAACATTGCCTGACCTGAGAACACTGTTTTCCTCCTTGCCCTACCTGCTGGAGGCAACTCCATCATAAACTGCATGTTGGCCCTCCTCCAACTCCATAGTAACAGATCTGTCGCTAGCCTCTAGATAAGCCACATGTCTGTACAGTACTCAGTCCTGAACTCTCAGCCAAGGGATGGATTTCCAATCCCTGCAGGAGACAGTAATTGAGCATATGTATCTAGCTTAAGTAAATTAGCACCTCCCGGAAGGCAGTGGCACTGGCAAAGAAGATGCGACTGCTAAAATTTGAAAATTTCCATTATTGTGGTCCATATATTGCACCATTAGGGGATCTATAGACCCCATTAGTTGTTTGCATAAAAGCAGACTATTTTTTCCTAACTGTCAGCTTCCATGTTGCAGGTAATAGTGAAAAACTCAGTTAGAACTGCAAAGGAGTCTTAAAGGATATCCAAGTTGAAAAAAAAAAAACGGAATAAAGAGAGGCCATACATAGTATCTCGAAGGTCTCCAGACCATGACTGCAACATTTGTTCCCTCCCATAATCCTCCATTTGACCGTAATCAGATCTGATATAGGTTTTGACTCCAGGATGTCACTGACCTTTGACCCATATCTAGTTTAACTTGGTGCATTTGGTTTAGTGATGCCGCTTTGACCACCTCATGATCACAGCATGTGCAGTCCTTTCTGGTGACGCAACCTATACCAGTTTACAGGAAAACACCACATTCATAATCTGGAGACCTTCAGGATACTATGATAGGCCTCTTTTTATTTAATTTGTTTCACCTCAGATATCCTTTAACAACTTCTATGGGTTGAATTTGCTTTCCCAAATGATATGAATGTATTTTGCTTTCAAAAGAAGTTTATTACTTTTTGGTACAACTGAAAGAAAACTTTTGGATTTACTTTAATAAAAAGGTGGGATACAATAAATCTAAAAGATATGCTCATTCCTGTTACATATAAAAAACACACACAAACATATAAAAGCACACGCCGTAAGAGTTTAATTGTGTGAACTGATGTGTTGGAAACAAAGTATCGAAGATGAATATAACAATCTCTGAAAAGAGTATGTATATAATGTATCTGAACATGCCTTTACATGCCTCTCGAAAAAGGGGAAAACAAATTAATCCATTGTCACAGGTAACTATTTTGTAATATTGTTCATTGCATACAGACATATGCAAGAATTCATAGTTGGAAGGAACATGCAGTTGCCAACCTGTCACTTGCAGGTGAGTGTTGCATTCAACTTGTCCTGCTGCATTAACTATTTTGCATGTGTATATACCACTCTGCTTTGGAACAACTTTCAGCAGCTTTAAGCTGCAGAGCGACCCATCGTTTCTCAAAAGACTCGTTGCTGACTCATCAACCAAAAGTTTGTTGAAGAGCCATATAACACAAGGAGCAGGAATGCCCTTTATGACGCAAAAGAGGGAAACATCAGCACCTTCCTTTACAAAAGTTTCTGGGGGCAGTTTTTCAAGAAATTCTGGCACTACAGCACAAGAGTCTATAAGTTCTTCATAAGGTATGACGTCAGGAAAGTATTCTTTGCTCTTTTGCCTTTCAAGTCCTTGTGGTCTTTGAGACGGAGTAATGGTAAGGCTGGATGTTTTCGTGGTGGTTTCCTGTTTGACTTCAGAAGAACTCTTAATCTGAATTTCCTTGTGAGTTGTAAAGCTTTTTTTATCTGATTCAAGGGTTATTTGTGCTACAGCCTTGGCGGTGGCTTCTTGTGCTAGGCAAGAATAAATTTAGGCATGTGTTAGTTATGATGCTTTTGGAATACAGTGCATACCAGTACACAAATTAGAATAAGTTATTGCTGGCAGTAGTTAAGTGAAAATTTGCCGCATTCTGGTTTACAAAAATGTACTGATGGTTCTCATATTTTCTGTATTTAATGCTATTATTACTATATACATATTTAACTTAAAGTTTTAAGTTAAACTTTGTCACCTCTTACAGTATAAACACTGTATTTATAAATGCAAGAGTTGCCTTTAATAGAGATGTAAATTAACTTTATAAAAAAAAATGGGGCTTAAAAATTTTTAGGAGACAAGTCACGCTTCTAAAAAAAATTGCAAGGGCCATTTTAATAGACTTACTAAAATATTGGCTATTGTGTTAAAAGGAAAAAAATATATAGCACTATATTAAGTTAAGTGTCCAAGAAAAATTATATAAATTATATGATCTAAAAATAGGTGCCATGCAGTTGCCAGCTATAGTTAAGGTTATCAAGCATTTTAGCAATTGCTACATATTCTTTAATATACAACTATGTTTCCCTGATAGATCAGGTTATAATGGTATCCATCCTTTCAAATCTTTTGGCATTATTTGTATCTAAGAATGAACACAAAATCTAAACAAGGTGACAAAGAACCATCATTTTTCTTATCCTAAGCATACATGAATAGCAATATCAAAATAGCCACCTTCTATGGTTAGTACTGCAGTAGATGTCTTCTCGCCATAGTCATTAGAAACTGTGCAACTGTATGTGCCTTGGTCTGTGAGCTGAACATTTTCTATGGTAAGTAACATAACATTTCCATTTTGTGATATTTTTATTCTTGCAGTATCCTCTATGACTTGGTTTTCATGCATCCAGATAACACTTGAAATGCCTTCTTGCACTGCGCAGATAAACTGAGCCACTTCTCCAACCTTCACAGTCATGTCATGGAGTTTTAGCAGTATCGTTGGTGCCTGATCACTGATATCCTGCACCTTAGCATCTGTTTCAACGACCTGCTCTTCTGAGCTTTGGATGATGGTTTCTTCATGGTGTTTTTCCATTTTCTTTGAAGATATTGCAGTTACAGTACAACTTTCAGAAACACTTTCAAAAACCTGCACACCTTCTCCTTGAACTGATTTAAATTCTTTTAAATACACTGTGGCTTCTGACACTGACTGTGTGCTGACAGATTCTGTTACGCTTTTTGCAGAACTTGTAAAGCTTTGACTAACTACGGATCGCACTGTGTAATCAAGTAAAACAAAAACAAACAAACAAAAAAAAAAGAATATTAACAACTAAATTGTCCATTGGTCCTTATGTTAAAAACAAATAGCTTGATCAAGAAGACTTAGACAGATCACTTGAGAATAATGCATGCCAAGATGCATGCTGGTTTACAAAAAAATGACAAAGGATGAAGAACTGGAAATTCATGCTGACACAGAAGGTGGCATCTTCTTTCGTTGTCGCTTTCCAATATTCAATATTCAACAAAGAATGTTCTTTATTGGTCCAAAGTAAGAGTGACACCTGGTTGACTACTGGATTAAATAATTTGGAAATGTTAGATATTTTAAATGAACCTGGTTCAAAAGATAAATTGTACTGTGCTGTAGGTCGAAATTGAAAATAATTTTTACAATAGCATTGGAATTTTACAATTTTGGCAATGTTCTAGATACTTGGAGGGATCGGTTTAGGAACGTGATTTTGTGCGTTAAGAAAAGTGAAGAAGTAAAATGATGATTCATATTACAACTGGTCCCAAAAAGAAGTGAAGTAATGAAAGCACGGTGAAAAACGTAATTAGTAAAAGTGCATGTGACATTTTCAAAATGGTCCCCACTAACAAACGGGGCTTTACCTTCAGTTGTCACTGTTAAGGTGGCTGCACAGGAATCTTCACCAGCACTGTTTCTTGCTTTGCAAGTATACAACCCAGCATGCTCTCCATATGCATCAACTATAATAAGTATAGCTGTATTTGTAGATTCATCAAAGTGAAAGACAATATTTTTGGATGGGAGAACTATCTCTCGGTTGTGAAACCACTGAATTTCTGGCTTTGGCAAGCCAGAAACTCTTGCTACAAAGCGTACGGTTTCCCCACTCAGCACAGAACAACTAGAAATAGGCTGGATGAAGACAGGAATTTGAGCAACCAGTTCCTTCTTAGGTGACATAGGCGAAGTTATCTGCAACGGGGGATCAGCTGTTTTATCCACACCATTTTTATAGCCTAAAAAGAAGCATGTGAAGCTTTATTTTGCAAACTATACAGATTTAAGTTATAACAGTGAGATTAATTTGCTACAGAGGCTTTCAGAATAACTAAAGGCAGTAGAAATTACAGTGGAACAAAATTGTGTTGAAGATCAAAGTGAAAATGTAAGAGGTCTGTTGATAGTACACAGACGATTTATACCGTGTGTTTATATTTTGTTATGTGATAATGGAAATGATGTGTAAATTGGGTCATGTATAAGCCTTGTATGCTTTAGCTTCCGTGTGACACAGAAAGACTGCACCTTTGCATGTATACAGTGAAGACGATGTGAAGAAATGACAAATAGGAATGCATAGCACAGAAGATGAAATGAAAAGAAATGAGATGACAGGGAACAAAAAGTGCCATCACTATTTCATATTCCGGATAAGAATATGTTCACTTTATGTAAAGACAATGGTTCGTTTTATTAGTGGCGTTAGTTATTGATGGTAGACAAAGACTGTATTAGCACATTTTATTAAATGGACCACATAAATAGAGTGCACTACAAAGAGTGCTGAGCACTTACCTTCCAGTCTCAGATTTGCAGTGCATGAGACCTGGCCAAGAGAATTGCTTGCAGCAAAAGTGTAAGTGCCTTCATCTTCAGAATAGGCTTCTGCAATTTCAAGCTGGTAAGTGTCTTCAAATTGGGTCATTTTAAAGAATCGCGATGGCTTGATCTCTTTGTCTTTGCTGTACCAGGAGACCCTGAGATCTGTTTTCAAGTAAGGCATAGATTAATTTTATTCATGTAGTCGACATTGCCAGTATAAAAAATTAAAGATATGCTAAATCTAATAAAAAAGACTACAATGATATTCTTCTTCTTTGTGAAGTATAAAACAAAATTGTAATGAATGCTATAGTAAAGAGATCACAAATTAAATTTTCTAAGGGAACGTATGCTGTACATCACCTATTGCTGTACTCATTTACCTGTGCCAGAAACACGACACTGAAAAATTGCAGGCTGTCCTTCGGCAGTGATGGTATCCCGAATAGGTGTGACAATCTCAGGAGGATAGGAAGGTGCCTCTAGATCAGGGGAAACTACTTCTGGAACTAAAATTAAAAAAGAAAAAATACAACATCAGTATTCATGCATATGTCAACAAAACAAATCTTAACAATGCATAGTTTTTATTTATATCTGTATACCTTTATCTTTAAAACAAAGATGGAACTTATAGTTGCAGATAAAATACTGATTGAAAAATATAAAACATAGCTTCAAAAAAAACTTGCCTCCCACAATGTTTACAACCCCTACCCCATGGTAATTCCCATGACCAGGAGACTCATATGCAAGGATTTAAGTAACAAGTGTGACCAACATGACAACTCCTACCCTCCACAATATCTGCTCTGGATAAGCAGCTCATGTATTAGAAGAATAGAGAGTAAGAGGTAAGTACTCTGAAAGTAATTAGTGAGCGTATACTCCGGAAAAAAAAATCTCTACCACTAAAAGAAGAATAATATATTTGTGTGTGCAGGTAGCTTTAAAATATGTGTAGGATGAAAACATACTATATTTTATATCTTTCATTAAAATACTTGCCATTACCAGGATATAAATACATTGTTGCTGGGTTGGAACTATAGTTGATACTATAGACTTTGTTTTAATGCACAACTTTAAAATGTTCCATACCTTCAACAGTTAGGTTAGCAGAGGTGCTAGCCATTCCAGAATCATTGCTAGCTTCGCATGTGTACTGTGCTGCATCCTCAGGGAAAGCCTCTATGAGCAATAGAGTATATTCCTGTCCATCATGAAGGAACTTGCATTTGAAGCCAGGAGAGAGCTTTGTTGAATCTTTAAACCATGCAACAGTTGGTTGTGGTTTACCCGTCACTACGGTGCAAAACCGTGCAGGCTTTCCAGAATCCACATGTACATCCTCCAGAGTTTTTACTATCACAGGAGGTTCTGGGGCTGTTAACAAAGACAAAGCTCTGTTATTGAATCTTTGACTGTATACACAACAGACACTATCCACAATATTTAAAAAAAATGTCATTAAGAAAAGTTGAAAATTGCACTTCAAATAAATTCTTCTTGATATGCTGTTATTTATTCTCTTTAAATTATACTTAGAGTTACATGTAAAAGAGTTATACACTATGGTCATCTTCATGAACACTAAGGTAATTGGTTATGTACTTTTTTAACAAACTATTTACTTACCATTAACATACAGAGTGACAGAACTCCTGTTTCTACCAGCCAAGAAGGTATATTCTCCGCTGTCGCTGATCCTGGTTTCAGTAATGCTCATGCGATGAACACGTCTTTCAACAATGTACTCATATCTCTCTTCAATATGGAAATTGATTTCAATGCCATCCTTTAACCAGCGACCATCTACATCATCCTCATTGACCTCAAATTCAACTACTGCTCTTTGTCTTTCAACAGCCTGAAATATAATGTAGTTGGAGAGGGAAACATTTAAGACCAGTATAGTGGCTTTGTTATAGAATATTTATTTACCGTATTTAATTATAGTATTTCCCACAAAACTCGTTTTTCATTAGCATCATTTGAAATGTAAATAAATATTTATTTAATTTTTAGTCCCCCCTCCTGTTGATTTGACTGGGAAAAACTAGTGAGCAATAAAGAGCCATGCCTAAATGTTGCAGTAACCACATTTCTAACCTTCCCAAAGCCAAGTATTCCGACTTGCCGACTGATAACTAGGCTATATTGTTTTCTTTGCCACCATGTTATCTACTATACACTGCAGCATTATTATTTAGCAGCTGAATCCTCAACCAAATGTAATTTGTGACAAATGTGTTATCTCTAAACCTTATGAATCGATAAAGTGAGTAAAAAAAATACACCAAAAAATCCCTAAAACCGAGTTATCTGCTTCCAAACATCATATTTGTACATGTTTAATGCAATCGGGAGGTATATGAAAAGTTCTTTTATTCTGCTAACGCACGCGTGCATTTGAACTCTTCAGCCCATGGCATGATGTGGTTAATACAACGAAAATAAAAAAAGCTTATAAAAAAGCTTATAAAAGCATATTTCTTGAAATAACAATTACCTCAACTTCTTTGCGACGAGATGTAATTTGGACATCACGGCCTTCCACATGCAAGCTGGCTGTAGACATGTTTCCACCAGCAACCACAGAGTATTGTCCAGCATCAGACAAACGAGCAGAGGGAATTACAAGACGGTGAACATATCTTTCACTTTGAATCTTCACTCTGAAAAATGAATTGTAATATGTTGTAATAACAATATAAAATGAAATAACATCCTACTTGTTTAAATATGTACTTTATTATTTACAAAATAACTTTTTGAAAGAGATACCTCTCAGTAATTTGAACTTCTTGACCATCCTTCATCCACTGAACAGTCAAGTCAGGCTCAGAAATTTCACACTCAAATGTTGCGCGTTTCTTCTCAAGAACTTTAATTTCTTTAATCTGTTTCCTGAATTCAATGTGACGAGCTGGAAGGCAACAAAGCAGAAAGTTTTTTATTTTTTTATAAGATTTTTAATTTTAATTAAAAAAAAATGTGTATCAACAAGTTGCTTTTTTTGTCCGTTGTTAAAGAGACTCTGTAACAAAATTCTCATTCTTATTTCTTCTATCCTATAAGTTCCTATACCTGTTCTGATGTGGTCTGTCTTACTGCAGCCTTTCCTAGTTGCACAGTGGCTGTATTATCTATATAATCTAATCTTCTTTCCTCTGACGGCTTTCTCGGGCTCAGGCACTCAGGCAGGAATGTGCTGGTCTGCTTGTGATAGGATATAAGCTATACACACCCTCTCCATGCCCCCCTGCAGGCTCTGTATGGGTCACAGACTGAGCTCCTCTCAGCCTATCACACTCTGGTTAGCTGCCATGTCTTTTGTTTGTAAATATTGCCTAAAACTGGCAATTACAAGCCAGGATCACAGCAGGGAGTGGCAGAAACAGCACAGAGGGGCCCAGGAGAACATAATAAATAGAATGGTATGCTTTTTATTGTAAGAATTCTCTTTAAAATATATGCACAGATTCTCTGATTCTCTTTAAAATATATATCATATTTAAATAATATAGAAGTGTGTTTAAAGTTAAAGAAAATTATTCTCAGATACTAAATAAAATGATTCCTATGAATATATAAAAATATAAATTATTGTCACTCAACTGAAGAGAGTTTCTCTCTCCCTTATAATATGCCTTGAAATGTTGCAGTGTTACCAGTGATGAACGGTGTTTACCAGGCATTGCATTCTATTCAAATACAACACTGTTGTCCTTCAAGCTTTAATACAGGACTCGGTGAAATAGGTATGTAAATTGTTTTAAAAAGCAGTGGCATAGTAATAGGGAATACAGAGGTTGTGACCTAACCACGGCCACAAGAGAAGAGAGAACAAGAGTGCCTCCTACAACTGCTGTATTAACTCTTCATTGGTGTTATGATGGTAATGATCACCTTTATAATGTGCTTTGAACAGTGGTAATCATTAACAAATATATATGGTATAACCCTAATTTCTTCTCTGAACCTTTTCATATGTCTCATTTGGAAAGCTGCTTTGCATTGCTGGGAGATGTTACCAGGATGGAAGTGATCGCTCCCAATTGCTATATATGCATGGCAAGAGCCCAACGTAAATGAATATCCCTCCTACTAGGAGCATGAACGCGTCACTACTGTACACTCAAAAGACGTTGTAGGAGTGCAAATGGAGCAATACATTTTAATGGCTGCTTTGTGCAGATTATGACTTGAGACAGACAGAGAAAGGAGAATTTTAAGAATCTTTAACAAGAAGCCATATACTATTTCTATAATTTCCTGAACATTTTTTTTAGCAATCGTTATAGCAGCTGCATACTTACGTTGAAAAATAATAAATGGAGTTCTGTTACAACATGATTTGCATAATGATAATATAGGATATATAGGATTTTTTTTGATTTTTTTTTCTTGAATCTCATCTGAAAGGTCAATTCTTGTATATTAAAATACCTCAAATGCACACGGGGCGAAGAGTACATTCATTATTGTAGTTCATTACCTATACAATATAACTTTTTTATTTTTTGATCGAGTGTGATGAGGGAAAATGTATTATTGTTTTGATGTTTTTAAGTTGCACATTTAAAAGAAAATCCTACCTTCAACATATAAGTTGGCTCTAGAGACTGCCTTTCCAGCAACAAAGCAGTATTCAGCAGCATCACCAAAGTGGACATTTCTAATAGTAAGAGAATGAGTCTGTTGTTTGGCTTTTATCTGGCAACGATCAGTAGACTTTATTTCAACACCATTTTTCAACCATTTATAAGTGATGCCTTCATGGTTTACGGTGACTTCAAACGTTATGGTATCCTTTTCTTCTGCATTGATATCTTTCAGCATAGATGTGATTAGAATAGCTGTGAAAATCAAAAAGGGATTTAGTTTCACAATGAATTATTTGCTAAATGCACTGGGCAACTATGGGTATTTGATGCAATGGCATATAGCAAGAGTATAAATAAACATGCATTAACTCATCAAAAAAAATCAGCTTTTGCTAATCAGTTTTTTTTTGTTCCAACTCAATTTGTATGCTTTGTGTAATTAAACACTTTTATTTCTTTCTTTACAATAAATAATATTTAATCAAGCAAAGCAGGGGAAATATAGTATATTAATATAAAGTATCTTGTAAAATTATTATTATGGCTTTAAGGTATACATTAAACAGGGTGTATAAGCCTCATAAAATAATGATACAAAATCTAAATGATAAAAAGAGGCTAATTACACAAGGTCTATACCTTAAAAATATAATTTATTCAAATAACATTGCTATATGAAACAAGTGTATAACTTATTGAAATAAAATGTATAACCAAGAGTAGCAACAAAAAAACGTTAAAAAGATGTTGCCGGTAATCAAACTATACCATATGTATCAAATGTAAAAACAGCTGCATGCGATTTACCATGAAATTCATGAACTGGTCATCTCTCCTGGGCTATAGAATTTGTATACCTCTGTATGCTAAGTTCTATATGCTTAAAGTACGATTTAGTTAAGTAATACATACGTTTCACGGTAAGAGTTGCGCTGACTTTATCATTTCCACAGACAAAGGTGTACTCAGCGGAATCTTCACTGCTTGTGTTCATGATTATGAGTTGGTGAAGTTTACCCTGAACCACAATCTTAAACTTCTCGCTCATCTCAATTTCTACTCCATTTTTTAGCCAAATGGATGGAACATTGAAATGAGACACTTCACACTGGAATTGGGCTGTTTTGGTTTCAGGAACTTCAATGCTTTTCATGGTCTTTGTAATATGTAATGCTAAAAGAAAAAAACAAAAGGTAGGAATTCATTAACGTCTGTCAGAAAGTCAATTTCCCTTCAATAAAATATGCAAGGCCAACATACTGCACAAGTGAACAAGCTGAAATGATCATATGGCTTTTATCATTAAATTAGATTTTTAACAATATGCAAGTACTTCAGGATATTACATCATGATAAAATAGTATTATCAAAATATTCTTACTCTCCACAAAAAGTTTGGCTTTGCATTCGAGTTGTCCAACCACTGCAACATACTCTCCAGCATCCTCGGCAGACACGTTCTGCAAGACCAGTTTGTGGACTTTACGCTCTGTAACAATTTTGTGCTTGTCGCTTGTTTTCAACTCCGTTTTTCCAAAGAACCATTTAACTGGTACAGTGTCATGAGAAACACTGAGTTCAAAAGTGGCTGGTGTACTTTCCAAGGCGGTTACATCCTTAGGTTTCTTAATAATTTTCACAGCTGGAATATATAAAAAAAAAAAAAAAAAAAAAAAACTTGTATAAGAAGTTACAATTACTTATGCA
Organism: Hyperolius riggenbachi; assembly: GCF_040937935.1. Classification (NCBI taxonomy): domain Eukaryota; kingdom Metazoa; phylum Chordata; class Amphibia; order Anura; family Hyperoliidae; genus Hyperolius; species Hyperolius riggenbachi. Next base: position 242,612,718 of record NC_090652.1, on the reverse strand, counting down.
AAACTTTTGTCAGTAACATATATATGAGTACCCATTCACATTTCACCCCAAAGAACTCTAAAATTGGAGAAGTCCGATTTTCAGTCTTTCATAGTCCAACCAATGAAAATATAATTAACTGGATAAAGTTGTGATATAGTTAGGTTAAGTGAATTAATATGGGCTGAAAAATATTGTGGATTATTCAAATAAGGTAGTTAAAAAAGGGAAATGCCCAAGATAGACCCCAGTAAATAAATAGCAGCCTTGTATTATCATATTTACTATATCATGCTACTTCCATCTAAAAATGCATTCCAAATAAGTCTACTTGTCACACTAGAAGCTGCTAAAATGCCTGTGAATTACGTAATCATATTTCATTTCAACCACTCCAGCAAAATACCCTAAAGTCTACAGACCTATGAGTCTCTTATCCCTACTGAACTCTGTTTCTCCACTCATTTACCACTTGTCCCACTCATTTGATGCCACTATGCCAGTTGATCTTCGGTCTATTAGTTACCTAGAGGATCTAGTTCATACGCCCAACCCTATTCTTACAAAGCTCCCCATAAGCTGTCCCCTCAGTAATTTTCAGATATCAACTAACCTTCGACCTATGCCTCACACACAAAAATGTCTACCCTCTACTTTGGACACCTCCTATTACTCTTTCACTTGTACTCCAAAAGCAGCTCTTCTAACAAGCATACAATCTGTCATAATCTCTCTTCAGACATAAATCATCTACAGCTTATTTTAAAAGACTTATCTTCCTCAGCCACTAGCTGCTTTGCTCACCTTGCCTAGCATCTTTACTCCACTCCCCCCTAGACTTGCAAGATTCCTTTACCTAGTATTCTTTCTCTCTACAGAACGTCTTCTTTTATAAGAACATGCACCTTTATTTCTACATGATTTCATACCAATGAGTGGATTGACGACAGCAACTTACTTTCAACGTGAAGTCTTGCATTTGCTCCAATTTTGCCAAGCTTGAAGCTGTACACGGACTCATCTGGAACAATACAGTTTTTAACTTTCAAAGTGTGCACTAGTCCATCCACTGTGATTTCATACTTGTCATTGGATTCCAGTTCAACTCCATTTTTGATCCACTGGGCTCCCTTCACATCAGGGTGTGTAAGTTCCACACTGAAAATAGCATCTTGGGTCTCTGTCACAGTCTGATTTTTCAGGGTCTTCTTGATCTTGACAGCTGGAATACATCGACAACCAATAATGTTATACAATGATTAGGTGCAAGTTGAATTTTTTTCACCGCAATTACACTAAACTGCTTCACTGTACTTCTAGCAGCCTGTTGAAATCACCACAGCATCACATTCCTGTTATAGGAAGCTGACACATTTTAGAACTGTAATTTGGCACATAATGGCATGCTACATATACACATTTTAATGAAGAATGAGTCACATGTTCCTCCTTATATTGTGCACTATGTGCTACCGATCTATGAAACTGTTTAGTTCCATGTTACTTCTAAAATATAGGTACATACTACTAAAGGTTATTGACCCAATAGTAATTTTCAGGTTCAGCAGAAATTTGAGAAATAATGAAATATTGTGTAGTCTGCCTTTGCCCTAGCATTTAAAATGGAAGTAAAGCGTATCGTTATAGGTCACTACATATCTTACATACGTTTCTGCCTATTTATTGTTGACATAACTGGTCAATAAGAGAAATGGTGAATATCTTGCTCTCTCATTGTAAAGGCAATCCACAAATGGTGGCTGGGACCTGACCAAAGGTAGGTCTGACTCGGATGACCTCAAAGTGGATCTAAAATCAGAACTTCCTCTCTGCTGTAAAAGGTTAAACTCAGCATGATAACATTTAAGGAAAAAAATATTCATTTAAATTTACAGAAATCCTAAAAAAACCCTGTAGTTTTAACTGGATTACCTTTCAGGGAACATTGAAAGCCTTGGTGTTTTAAGTCACAGCTAAGGCTAATAACACTTTGATGTAGCTAAATGCACACAGCATAGAGCAGTGGAGTTCTACAGCATTAATAAGTGGAATGAAACATTTTGGTTGTGTGCTCTGAAAGAGTTTAGGTCCACTTTAAGCCAACAGTGGAACCCACGCTCCTCTGCAGCCCTATTAAAAACAGTGGTAAAGCTATTTTGGTGAAAACTTGCAACATGTCACTGGCACATTGCCTAACATATTTTTAAATTGTTCAGCTAAGCATTTAAGGATTAAAAGTTATATTGTATTTTTTACTCATAAAAAGACCCACAGCCAATCTAGTGCACAATCTACATAGGTTGTTTTTTCACATTTTTATCTTTTCACAAGTTCAGGGTTATATTTGCATACTATTAACATCACTCGGCTTACTAACCTTCAACTTTAAGCTTTGCAGATGTCTTAGAAGTTGCTACTTGATAAGTATATTCTCCAATATCCTCAAGCTTGCTAATGGGAATTATAAGCTGTCTTTTGGCACCAATGGATTCACTCTTGATGCTGTCAGTGAAGCTTATTGGCTTTCCTTCTCTTAGCCATTGTCCTTTGGAGTCTGGATTAGCCACCTCACACTCAAAAACGGCTTTCTGGGATTCGGCTACTGTAAGATCCACAAGTGGCTTGCTTATGGCTCCACCTACAAAAACAAAAGGAAAAAAACTGAAAACTCAAAAAGACTATCATTTGTTTATGTTCCATAGTTAAGTCTTGCAGGCTACATGTATAAAGTGCTGTGTTTTGTGTTTACTTGACTTTAGCTAGCTATATCAAAACGGTTTGTGAAATGTACAATACCTGAAACGGTAATTTGTCCACTAGTTTGTTGTTCCCCAGCAAAGAAGGTGTATTGGCCTTCCTCATCCTTCATCATGTCTGTAATTGTCAGAGTGTAGATCTTGCCTTTGGACTCAATCTTGTATTTAGGGCTAGGTTTGAGCTCATCGTTCTTGAAAAGCCACAAGGCATCAATTCCAGCATGGGACAATTCAACTTCCAAGGTGACATTTTGTGTTTCTGTGCACGTTTGGTCCTTCAGTCCCCTAATGATGGTAATTTCTATAAAGAAACAAACATTCATGTAATTTAAGAACAAAACAACAAGGTGCATTCATGTAATATTTACTGCCTGAATAACATGAGAAACCTCACATTCTGTCATGAGAAAAGCAATAGATATGAAATTCTGAAATAAAAAAAAACTATTCAAAATTAGAATAGCTAGATAAGTTTATTAGGCATAAGTTAAAGAATCATAGGTGTGACGAACAATAATCAAGCTATGTTCAGCTGTGCTTTAAGATATCTTAACTGGGGATTCAAACAATTACACAAAAAATCTACATTATTGATGTTACCTTCTTTTCAACATATAGGCATGTAATCCTAAGTGTGCACAGTGTAGCTTATATTCTGTACTGACTGAAAGTGTGTACTGGTTCCAGTTTGGCATTTTCACCTTTTGACTATCTACATTCATTAGTATACCTTTACTGATGTGTTATTGGAATCTGCAAACTGTAAACGTGACTACAGACTGTTGTGTTGTAAACTCTTATAAGTCAAGTCTTCTCGGTGCCCGCTCAGCATTACGCAGCACCTGATTTGTTTGCCATTATAGACTGTAATGTTAATTACGGCTATAGTGGCACAGTCCAAAATGCTATAGAATTACTGTAATTCGGGTGCTGGCAATATCTGGAACCCAAATTATGTGTCCAGAGGAAGTAATTAGGTAATCGGTAGGGTAATATATTTAATATATTCCCCAAGATTACCTAGCACAGGGAGAGCCATCCATTAGCTTTCCATCAGCTTCTTCGTGCACCCAAGGCACCAGCACTCTGCCGATATGTACACAACTCTTGTCTCTGTCACCAGTAATAGAAAATTTTGAATAAAACCTTGCCATATTTCAGAATATTTTTTTTCTTGGTGATTCACACCTAAAGCATCAGATCCACTGGTTACACAACCAATTTGAAACAACATTTTCATGTGATTCTAAGCAGAGGAGGCAAACCAGTTGATTTTCTTTCCTAAGAAAATACTCACTTTCTACAGTAAGTTTACAGCTAGATTCCACTTTGCCAATAAAAAGCTTGACTTCTCCTTCATCAGAAGCATGAGTTCTGGCGAACACCAGTCGCTGCTTAGCTCCTTTGGCAATAGCTTGCACACGATCATCAAGTTTTACAGCTTGAGCATTTATGGACCATTTGGAGGATGTCATATCAGGAACTGAAACTTTGCACTCAAGTACAGCCTTTGTTCCTTCTATTGCATGGACATCTTTCAAGGGAATGACAATCTCAACACCTGAGAAATGGAAAAGAGCATACACTTAGGACTAATATGACATCAAAAGTAATAATATAGCATGTTTGTTATGGACTTTTATACTTACTGTAAACAGAGAGTCGCCCAGATGTGGAAAGGTCAAGACCTGGGACAGTGAAAGTATATTTGCCAACGTCATCAGAGGTGGCATCCTCAATAAGTAACATGTGAGACTGTTTATCAATTACAATATGGATGCGATCACTGGGCTTGATTTCTTCTCCATCTTTCAGCCAGACTCCATCTGCATTTTCAGTGGAAAGTTTGACCTCAAGCTGAGCGATATCACCTTCGCATACTTTTTGATCTGAAAGTCCTTGGATAATTGAAATAGGACGAGCTGTGGAAAAGGAAGATCATATATTTAGACAAGACAGATAATATATTTATGGTAATAAATCACATCTTTCAAAATTAACAAGCCAATCAACTTACGTCTCACTTTGACCTGTGCAGAAGTCTTTTTCCCTGCTACCACAAAGCTGTATTCACCTTGGTCTTCCTTTGCAACATCTTTAATAGTAAGAGTATGGCGCCCTCTACGGGAAGAAGCCACATATTTGCTATCAGACTTAATCTCAGTATCACCATGATACCATTTACCCTCTGCGTCTTCAAGAGAAACAATGCATTCAAGTTCTCCGGATTGTGTTTCTGGAACTTCAATGTTCTCAAGCTTCTTAGTAAACTCAACAGGTGTACCTACAGGACAAAATATGAGTCATTTTCACAGATTAAAATCACACTTAGTCACCCTTTCTGGCAGCATTAACTAGTTTAAAGCCCACCACCATAACCTCAGAGGCTTGGCAAGCAGAGTACCCGAACAATACTTTTTAGCTTTAAACCAAAGTTATGAAATTGAAAATCCTGTTATAAAAATCCAGCCACCTGAAGCAGCCTCTGTGGGCAGTATTTCTACTCCAGATTTGTTCTGCATCATTATGCTCTTTTGATTATAAGAGGGCAAAACAAACTCTGCCATCCGCCTTCCTTCAGTGGACTGGGAAACATTTGTCCTTAAAGCACTCAGCCTGTGAAAAAAACCTAATCCCCCTCCTCCCCTCTGCCTCTGAAATCAATGGCTAGTAACACCTCCTCCTCCTCCTGCCCAGACTGAGCTCCCATGAGCCCTTGCTACTGCCAAGGCTCTCTGAAAACCCATGGGCGTGGTTTATTTAGTTTATAGGGAATTAGAGTATTAAAACAAAAACAAAAAAGTATTTGGCTTGAGGAATGCCCTATAAACAATAGGAAAGGAACACAATTATGCAATGAGTAAAAGTTCACCTCGGATCCACTTTAAAGAGACACTGAAGCGAAAAAATATATATGATATAATGAATTGGTTGTGTACTATGAATAATTACTAGAAAATTAGCAGCAAAGAAAATATTCTCATATTTTTATTTTCAGGTATATAGTGTTTTTTTAACATTGCATCATTCTATAATATGTGCAGATTACACAACACTCAGCATTCAAAATGATTCTTTCAGAGCAGTCTGTGAACTAATGACCTCTCCTCTGTCAGAGAAAAAGGAATTTGTTTAGTAACAGTTGAGATAATAAAAGTCAGATAACAGCCCTCGCCACGACTTTGAAAGTCGTAGAGCTTAAGGGCTTTTTTCCATAGAGATAACAACTGGAGTTTCTTAACTCTTCCTGTACTGGAAACAATTAGACTGATGTATCTGATCTTAATGTTTTATTTCTTAGCTGTACTACACATACAAATCATAATGTCATAATTTTTTTTCCGCTTCAGTGCCTCTTTAAGTTGAACTTTAGCATAAAATATTAAATTACCTTCAACTATAAGTTTGGCAGTTGTTCTCACAGATTCATCTTCTTTGAGGACACAACTGTAATCATCAATATCCGACATCTCTAGCATAAGCACAGAGAGGAAGTGGGCCTTTCTGTCAGAATGCATTTTGTACTTATCACCAGAGTGAATTTCCACACCATTTTTGAACCATTTCACTTTTACAAACGGCTCAGATGTTTCACATTCAAATGTGATTAGGTTGTCTTTTTCTTTTGCTGTCAGATCTTGTAATTCTTGTGTGAATTTGATCACCTGTTTACCTGAAGACAGAAAAAGGATACCATAAAAATCACTTATAACACAGCCCAATAAAATAAACTCACTTCAGATTTGATACCTAAGTAGAGGGAAGGTTGTGGATAGTATACAGCCTTCCAGTTCCTCTGCAAGGTCCATCGTTCCTCTGCTGTAAAGCTGTTTGACCTACTGGTAAAACTGTTCATGTATGTACAGTAGCAATGCACTCATCCTTGGAACTACTAGGGGACATGAGCAGTTCCAAAGAGCTGTTCGGACAAACAGTGTTACCAGCTGACAGCAGAGGAACAACGGCCCATACAGAAGTACAGGAAGGCTCTATACTAATCAGAGCCTCACCTCTAACTAGGCAAATATCAAATCTAAAGTTAATTTCTTGCTTCAGGTTTGCTTTAACATCTAGGAATATCTCACCTTGCACAAGCAAAAATGCATGGCTTGAGGTTTCTCCAGCTACATTTATTGCTTTGACCATGATGCTGGCTGAGTCTTCCGTCACAACATCTCTAATGACTAATTCACAGACATTATCTTCTGGCCAGTACCAGTAGATGCGATCAGATCTTTCAACTTTGACACCATTTTTAAACCACTGGCACTCTGGGTCTGGTTTTCCAACAACACGGACTCTAAAATGAGCTTCCCCTCCCTGAGGAACTGTTTGACTCTGGATTCGTTCAAAAATCTTGGGTGCCTCCATACTTGGAGAAAGCTCAATTCTGTCTGGTTTGAAAGTTGGAATAGTGATTTTGCCTTCAGCTTCAAGGGCCTTCTTTTCTTCCTCTGTGAGCTCCTTGGTCCAGTGAGCAAGTTCATCTTTTGTCTTTTTAAGCATATCTTCATAACCTTCATCCTTCCTGCGAGATTTCAGTTCAACAGCAGTAATAGCTTCATAGTATCCTTCTTCTGTCCTACGCTTAAATTTACTACGCAGTTCTTCAGATTCCTCAGATATTTTATCATGGGTAACTCTTTCAGCTCTTTTAAGCTTTACAAATTCTTTTGAGCCTGGTTCAGCTGCTTTTTTAACTTCAAATGGAAGTTTTCCTGCCTCAGATGGAGGAGGAGCAACCTTTGGCTCCTGAGTCCTCCTGAGAACTGATCTGAAATCTTCTTTCTGTTGAATTTCTAGTTTCACGACATGTTCGGCAAAGCCGTCAGGGTTTTCAGCAGTGACCTTTACTTCACCGGAATCGTAGGATTTACAGTCAACAATTTCAAGGTAGTATATACCATCATAACGGAGCCTGAATCTTTTGCTTTTACGAATAAGCTGCCCGTTAAGATACCAGTTTACTTTTGGTTGAGGATATCCAGTAACACGGCTACGGAACCGTGCAATTTCTCCTTCATAGACTCTTGCGGGTTCAGGGAATAAAACGATTTCTGGTTTTTGTTTTTCTTTTACATCCTCTGTGACTCCTGCAAGTGCTCCCTCATGGGCTAACCTTTCCAGCTCTTCAATTCTCTGCATGCTTTGTCTGCCTTCTGGCAACTGGGACTCCTCAACAAGACTCTTCTCATCTTTTACAATCAAAGTTGCAGATGTGTGATCTGTTCCATATTTGTTAGTTGCCCTGCAGGTAATAACACCACTATCTCTAGGGTATGCTACTTCAAAGTCAAGACTGCAATATCCAAATTCATTGACCATCCGAAGACGGTTTGCAGCTGCCAATGGTTTCCCGTCATGGAGCCATTCAACAATCATTGTTGGGTCTCCAATTGGTGTAAGACGACATTCAAAATGTGATGGTCCAAAACGCTTGAGCCTCACTGAAGTAAGTTTCTTCTTGAAGAATGGTTTCTGTTGCTTTTCTTTGTCATATAGATCACCTTCCTCCCATTGCTCTTGGCCATAACGTAGGTGAAGAGGCTCTAGCTCTGGAGCAGCAATCTCTTTAGCTTTGTAAGTACCCTTAGGAATAATAAGCTTTCTCTCAGGTTCAGGCTCAGCAAATTCAACTTCAACATTGACTTTGCATCTAGTAGTGTCACGTCCAGCTTTGTTAATAGCAGTGGCAGTATACCATGCTGCGTCATGTCCAACTGTAGATTCAATCTTAAGTGCTGCTTGTCCCTTGGCTCCCTCAATCCTGTAATGAAAATAGCAGAGTCAAGTCTGTAGCATTCACTTTCAGAAAGATATTGGTCTTTTAACCATTTTTGCCACCCGGTCATGAAGCTCACATCCGTGCGGCTACTCTGCTGCGGTGCAGCGCTTAGGCGCGCTCCATCGCGCGATCACGGGCATGCCCCCGTGCCCCTGTGCTGTTACCCGGCAGCCCTAGGATCAGTGAACGGGAACATGGTTCCCGATCACCGATCCGTGTCCCCAGCAGAAAAACCGAAGTGCTCTTACAAGAGGCTTCAGTCTTTCTGCACGTAAAATTTTCCGCGTCATCCTTGTGCTTCCGGTTAGCGAGAAGCACAAGGAGAAAAAAAACTCAAGGTGGCCATCTTGTGGCCAAATAGTAAAACTACATCTACATATCTTTTACATTACAATTTACACATATAATAACATAAAAAATTAACTGTTTAATTCCCACACCAAAATATTACCCAAATAAAATGTTTAATCAAAAAAAAAATTACAATAAAAAAAAAAGACATAAATAGTTACCTAAGGGTCTGAACTTTTTAAATATGCATTTGAAGGGGGTATACTATGAACATTTTTTAAATTATAAGCTTGTAAATAGTGATGGACGCAAAACAGAAAAAATGCACCTTTATTTCCAAATAAAGGCGCCATACATTGTGATAGGGACAACATTTAAATGGTGTCATAACCAAGACAAACAGGCAAATAAAATACATAGGTTTTAATTATGGTAGCGTTGATTATTTATAAGCTATAATGGCCGAAAAACTGAGAAATAATGAATTTTTTCCATTTTTTCTTATTAATCCAGTTAAAATGCATTTATAAAAAAATAATTCTTAGCAAAATGTACCACCCAAAGAAAGCCTAATTAGTGGCAGAAAAAACAAGATATAGATCAATAAATTGTGCTTAGTAGTGATAAAGTTATTAGTGAATGAATGGGAGGTGAAAATTGCTCTGATGCATAAGGTGAAAAATTCTCGCGGACTGAAATGGTTAATCAATGACAAATGCACTTACTTTATATTAGGGAATTTATGAGGGGCAATAATGTCACTGTTCTTCAGCCACACGATGTCTGGATTGGGATTACCAACAGCTTTCACTGCCATTTCCAGTTTAGATCCTTCCTTGACATTCACGTTTTTTAGTTTCTCCACAAACTGTGGTCTTTGTAAGTGTTCCTTAGCTGCAGAATAAGCAGGTATTTGGCATTAGACTTGAGCAGCCCCAGCTTAATTCTTATAAGTTAAATAAGATTTACAACTCACTTACCATCTACTGTCAGCGTCATGGAAACTGAGGTTTTGCCAGCTCTGTTCTGAGCAATGACTGTCCATTCACCAGAATCAGTGGGCATTGCTGGGACAATGATTAGGGACTGTGTACCATCCTCCTTTATAACAATTTTATGTGTATAGTCATTGACAATTTGTTGACCTATAAATCAAAACAAAATTAGTATATATAGTTTGTGTACCTGTTTCCATTGGTAGTTTTATTCTATGTAGTATAAAGAATGCAAGTCCTAGACTGAACTGACATTTTCCAATTACCATCTGTATTATATATTTTATCATAGCTCATTGTATATAATGAAGACACCAATAAACAAAAATTGTCTAGAACTATCATGGCTTTTTTAATAGGTTCAAGCAAATTAAGTAATTTGCTGTTAAAAGCATATTTCATCTACCTCCATAAGCTCAGCCTAGGTTCAAAAGATGAGTGTTCTTATAACTCAAAACATACAATAATGTAATTGTAAACGAATGATTTAAAGAGAGCATCTATTGGCTGTCTATTCATTATAAAAAAAAAATCACCTTTGCCAGTAGTCTGTACATTGTATACAGCAGTGTTGTAGCAGTTGACAGTTCCTCCTACTCTCCCCTGCTTTCAGTTTCACCACCATTATTGGTTAATCATTCTTTACTAATCGGTGATATAAATCCCATATCTGTAGTCAACATGTTATGTCTTATTTAGTAGGGTCAAGAATGTGGACTACACTGAGTAATGTCAATGGTAATAAACAGATAACAGATATAATATTCAGATCACAGTGATTTTAATAATGCTAATTCTCTGGAATTTGTTGGGCAGAGGACAAGTAAGTAAATATGGCAACCACCACAGAGCTGTGGCAGAGTAGCAAAAATAAAATGTTTCTAAAACAAAAGGCCATTAAGGGATCCTCAGATCATTCATTTATTATGATTACTTGATTGATCAGAGGGAAGGATTCAGGATTTAGGATTAATTTAACATTTTGTGCCTGATTCACAAAGCGGTGCTAACCTAGTTAGCACTCCTAAAGACTTTGGGAGTGCAAACTACAATGCTAACTAGGTTAGCACGCCCAAAGCAATTACTTTGCGCACGCTGCACGGTGCAGCAAAAACATCAGGCGGTGCGTCGAAAATGTTGCGCCATGCGCTGTTAAAGTGGCATCGTTCGTGCGAATGTTGCATTGTTAACGTCGCACCACGCAACGTTTTTGCAGCACCACGCGCAAACTTTTGCGTGTGTCTTAGCACGCGCACAGGCACTTTAGGCATGCTGAGGGGCTTTTCACAGGTGTGCTAAAGCCCAATCTACATGATACCATTCTTTGTGCGATTCGGTTACGATTCTATTTACGATCCGATTAAATCCGACATGTCCGATCGGGATCCGATTCGATTAAATTTGATTTGCCATTGGAAAACAATGGCAAATCGAATTGAATCGAATCGACTCCCGATCGGACATGTCGAATTTAATCCGAATGTAAATAGAATCATAATCGAATCACACAAAGAATCGTATCGTGTAGATGGGGCTTAACACTTAGCACCGCTTTGTGAATCAAGCCCTTTGTGTGTTATCCTTTGACTAGCCACCTCTAAATTTCAGATTTTAGAGAATACAATTATGAACAAAAGTAAAGCTGAGCTTAAAGTACTGGGTGGAACTAATAGTCATGTAAGTTTCAATTTCATTAAAAATTAAGGCCCATATGCAATTCGCTTTTCCTCCTGAGTTCTCTCCAAGGTGATATTTTCATACCTAGTCATAAAATTCTCTTTAAACTGCCAGCAAGCAAGAAAATACTCAAAATCATTTTGATAGTACTTTTTCACCAACATTTAGGTACTTTTTCAATTGTAAAATGCTTAAAAGTTGTTTAAAGATATTTAATCGAGAATATGAAAATTATCTCCTAGGTGATATCTCCAGCAAAAAAAGTTAATTGCACATGGGCTTAAGTCTTAAAATTTTCCAACAGCTTTATATTTAATTTACATTCTCTGAAATAATTATATGTATGTTTTGTATGTGTGAAGAAAAGAATATAAGTACTAGAAATCCATATTTTTTGATCAAATCAAAGTGGTTAAATTAATGAAAAAGGAATGATACATTTAATTATGTAACTAATTTACATTGTCTTTTGCAACTACCGCCCTTATTGACTATGCTGAATGAAAAGAAGGTTACATTATTTACCGTTGTGGAACCAATATGTTTCTGGCATTGGTCTTCCAACAACCTTTAGGTCAAATCTGGCAGTTTGCCCTTCTGCGCATTTGAAGGACGCAGGTTTCAAGACAAACACTGGCTTATATAGTCTCTCCAATTGTGATTCATCAGTTTCATCCAATCGGCGAGCAGGCGAACGTGCAGGAGAGCGGCCAGGGGAGCGGCTTGGTGACCTTGGAGACACAGACCTAGGAGACAAAAATGTACAAAATGTCAATAAACTATAATAACCTTCTTCATTTATACAATTTTTTTAAGTTGGCTATGGTATGATATTACCTCTTTTTGTAGATATAGTACTTTCAATCAGCAGTATAAACAAAAGAATATATATATATATATGTATATATATATATATATATATATATATATATATATATATATATATATATATATAATTTTTTTTTTCTAAATCACATTAACAGTTTCAGCACTGCTATGTATTTAAATATTCTGTGGCTATAATGCACATTTTTTTTTCAATTCAGAGTGCTGAATAAAGTAATGGAGGAAGCATTACCGTATTCTTTTAACAGCATCTGGTGCTGGCATGTAAGCAGGGCTTCCAGTCAGGGCAGCAGGCTCCACATACAGCTTTCCAGAGCAAATGGCATTTCCTTTAACATTGCTGGCCAAAGCAGTGTAAATACCCTCATCTTCAGCCAACAACACGGGTATACGCAGACTGGCCCGGCCATCTTGTAAGGTCTCCAACTGGTGTCGTCCTCCTGCTTTAATGCGTCTTCCATCTTTGTACCATGTAATCTGCAAAAAAGACATAGTAAAATACTGAGTGAATTTGTGTAAAATGTACTTTTGCACTGAAATCGTATAATATAACTTTTTAGTAGCTGATATTGACCTTGCTGTGTGGTACTACACTATCTTTCTGTAGGAGTCTGAATATAAGTTTACATATAAAATTGCCTTCCATTTGCAATAATTCAGTATTACATGGGCAAGAAGGAACTCCCATGATGCCTCACTTCTGCTCAGTGAGTGAAATGCAATTTCCTTTAAATCTTTGAAAAACCAAGAAGATATACAGAGGCACCTGTGCAGTGGTGTAACTACAAATTATGAGACACCCTTGCAAAAACTTTGAGGGGACCCCATGAATGTTCCCAAATCTTCCTTGCCTCCCCTTGGTGACCCTCACAGCCAGGGGGCCCATCTTATAAGGGTCATTAAGAAGTGTGGCCATCAGGATCTTCACATCCATAACATCTGTTGCCACAAAAACACCTGATCTGGAGTATCAGAGAGTGGGAAGGTTAGCAGTTGGGGCCCCTCCACACCTCCGGGCCCCCTGCATTCGCAGGGTCTGTTCCTCTGTAGTTTTGACCCTGCACCTGCATACAGCATACCTATTAATTTCAGAGAGACATATAAATCCAATTTGCAGACAGCTGTTTAAAGTGAACCTCCAGACTAAAAATCTACTCAGCAGCACTGAAAAGACTTGGTGTTTCTTTAACAGTTTCATAGCATCAGAACTTTGTTTTTCTTACCCAAGCCTTATTTTTAGCTGCACAGAAGAAAACTGCCTGGGCATTTTTCCCCTGAACTGTGCAAAGCATGATGGGATTTCTGATGTTGTTGTTCTCGTTCTGCTGTTTTGGTGCAATTTTTTGTTTTTGAGATTTGAAGCCTAGCACATGCAGCTGGGAGGGGTGATCAGGACACAGGACAGTTGGCTGCCTCCACAAAATCACAAACATTTGCTTGTTCTTTTAAAACAGGGTGGGTAAGAGATTATATAACCTATCTATTTTAATTAACATAACTAATTTAACTTAATGACAGTATGTTTGTTTAGACTGAAGTTCCCCTTTAAGACATGTAGAATTCGACTCTATAGGTCAGACTTGGGAAACAGTACTTTTACAAAATACCCAGTTAAGTTGGGGTAAATAAGAAGCACTACAGCTTTATAAGGGACAAAAAGGAACCTAAAGGCCACAAAAATGTATGCTAATATAAAATTGCCTTCTTAAAACAGAGGGCATTTGCAATTAATCAGCTTTATGTGGGCAAGAAGTCACTCCCATGATGCATCACTTCTGATCAGTGACTTAATATGCAAATCATTTCTTTATGCCCCTGAAGAAGCCAAGCACATATATAGAACCACTGGTAAACAATATTGGTAATTCTTTCTTGCTCACATAAAACTGATTTATTGCAAATACCTTTTGGTTTAAGAATGCAAATGTATATTTGGCACTATGTATTTTTAGTCATCCTAGTTAGCCTCAGTGAATGATGGTAGCAGAACTATGTGCACTGAAAAGTGGCAGTGTCTGCCTGTGCTGTAAAGCTGTCAGTTAAGCCTAAAGGATAAGCTTCTGACTAACTTGAAGGTCATGGTCGTGAAAAGCATTAATGGTAGCAATCCCTAAAAGGGCATGTGACACAGTGGTTAAGTGACACAGTACATATATATATACAGGCTTGCATGCCTTTATATAATAAGCTGTTCTGTTTATATATAGTCTTCCTTACATGCTGCAGAATATGGCCATTCAGCCACACATAAACACATAAACACATAAATGGCCATACATTTCCTCCAGCAGATGTCTGTCTGAGGGAGCGGACAGTGACACACCCCCAGATCTCTGTAATACAAGCAGTTGGAATTGTCTCACAGAGTCCCACCCCCAAAGTTGCTTCCAGGAAGATAATGAATGAGAACAGCTTCTGTCACTAACATTGCACTGCAAAAAGGTCATACACTATAAGTAACAATACATTATAAATGTTTTCATACCATCTTTGTTAAGATGTAATTCCTTTAGCATTAGCTGTCTAGTGAATATAGTGTTTAGCCCACTAGAAGTCATTTCTGGCTGTAGAGAGGCTTAGGAGGAGATGCCTGCAGTATCCTTCATAGAATAATTGGGAATAGAAAGTTTTCTTTCTTAGACTTCTGTCTTTTGCTTACCTTTGGTAATGGGTAGCCAGACATTTTACAGTGAAAAGTGACTCCCATTCCTTCAAGGATTTGGTAACTTTTAAGTCTTATGTCAAATCCTGATTCAATAATTTCAGATTCCGGAATGTCGACAATCATCTCCTCCCCATCTTCCTCAAGTAATTCCTCTAAGGTGATCTTAATAATTCTGTACTCAATTTCTTGGATAAGTTTCTCTTCAAATACAGTGAGCTGATATTCCTGCAAAAAAACCAAAAACAATTATATATTAATCACAACTTTTACATTATTCAAAAAATTATTAAGAATACTACTTAAGTAAAACATGAATTGCAAGTATGTGGTGCTAAAATGGTTGCTAAAATGTGATGCATAGAGAATATAGACATTGTATTTATAAAAGCCTACATTTTTAAAATTCTAAGAATATGACAAGGTATTTATGAATTTACACAGAGTAAATAGCCGTAATAGGCCATATTACTTTTGGCAGTGTGATATAATCACATTATTTAAAAGCTTCTCTGTGCACTGTAGAGGTAAGAGATTGAAATACAGGATTGTGCTAAAGGCATATATTCAGCAGTGGTGCCTGGGAGACATCTCGAGCTCACTCCAACCTGAATTATCGCAAATTCTTTCTGTTTTAGGAAAGCAAACTTTTGTTTTTCTTAGCATCTTAGTAAGGGGGCTTTTAGGACCATTGTAGTCCCTTACACACCCCAATGAGTTCTGGGTCACCATGAGCTTGCTGGTTAGTCTGTGCCTCTCGGATTTACAAGCCCTACTCCATAGAGCCAAATTAATCCATGCCATGCACTGATGAGGATCAAACAATCCGAAACAGTCTGTATGCATGTTGGATTATTATGGCTCTGTACATATTAACAAGCTGACACATCATTGCATTCCAGCGGTTCTGGAGGTGTGTTTAGCTTCTAAGGGTACAATGGTTAATTTGCATATATTCAGCAGTGGTGCCTGGGAGACATCTCGAGCTCACTCCAACCTGAATTATCGCAAATTCTTTCTGTTTTAGGAAAGCAAACTTTTGTTGTGCTAAAGACAGATACATACAACTAAGAGTGTTCAGATGTATGGGTGCAATCCAGCTGCATGTACGATACTTCAGCTGATGATCTAGCTACAAATCGGAATGCAAGTTTTGGCCTAGCAACCCTGTTACATCAGTGGAGAGGGAAGAGGAGGTACAGTATGCATATACTTTGGTAAGCAGATTACAAGGGAATAAATAGATCAATCAGGCAAGGGTTTTAAACCTCTCTACCACTCTACAACCAAGCAGGTCATGGTCCGAAGTAATTTCAGATGTTTCACAGATATCAGAACATCCTCCCATTCAGCTAAAAAACAGATGACAAGCATCTTGGGTCTCTAGGTATTATTATTAAGGCATGCTAAACTGATATTTCAGGACTATAGGAGAATCTCTTACTAGTTCAACAGAGACACATATTTGACCATTAATTTTACTATTTGCTTAATTTGTTTGGCAGAGTCCTCATTAGAACTAATAGACCTGCCAATTGAAATACTTTGACTTCTTGGCATTTGACATGCTCCAATTCTCCAGATTCCTGTGGTCTCATCTGTAAATAATAACCCAAACTGAAACAACTGTACATATCTATGTGCACGTTTAGCTTCTCTAAGTCAGGCCCTGTTTAGAAAATTATTTCCGTTACTTTAGGGAGAGCTTTCACATTGACACTTTATTTACCTCAGCATGAATAGTAGTCTTAACTTGTGTAGTATCCTTGGCCATCTTTTTTCTGATAAGGGTTTGTTCCCTCTCATATTCCTTATCATACTCAACCCGTGGTGCAGCTGGTGCGGCTTCAGCTACTTTGGGTTCAGGTACATATGGAGTTGGCTCTTCGTGCATCCTTGCATAATTGTCATATTCAGCTGTTGATGGAAAAAAGTATAAGTCATACAAGACTGATTCATTTTCCAATAGGCATTTAATATGTACGCTGTACTTGTAATCTAAAGGCCAACTTGCCTTCCTCCAATAGACTTGTAGTCTCAGTGGCTTCTCCGTGTTTGTTACGGATGACAATGCTGTAATCCCCAGCATCATCAGCAAAAGTCATAGTAATCTCAAGTTTGCATTCTCCGGTGTCTTTGTCATATGATACCTTATATCTAATGGAGAGAAATTCAGTATTATAGGTCATACAAATGACATGACAATTCTCAAAAACAAACCTACAAAAATAAATCAATATGGCGTAAATATATCAAATGTAACCATTACTGGCTAGAAGCTTTCTGCCTGGTCTTTTCACTGCTCCCCCCCCCCCCTCCTGAAATGACTCAGCCATTGCAATGGCAACATGTCTATACAGCAGAGGAGGGGAGAGATAGCACAGTGAAGAGATCAGGCAGTGAGTTTATCCTGACTGGCAATCGTTACATTTGCCGATTAGTAGAGATTGGCACAGTCATATAAACATACTTTGCATTGCAAGTAAACATTTATACACACACAGGGCCATATGCAATTCACTTTTTCACCTGAGTTTTATCCTAGGAGATAATATTTAATCTTGCATTTTGCAATTGAAAAAGTACCAAAAAGTTATTGAAACCTACTATCAAAATTATTTAGAGTACTTTCTTGCTTGCTGGTGATTTAAAATGCATTTTATTTACAAGTTGTGAAAATATCACCTAGGAGAAAACTCAGGTGAAAAAGTAAATTACATATGGGCCACAAAATGCTTTTAAATGTTCTTATATGTATGTAGGTACTTAAATTATATTTTAGGGACTTTAATTCCACTATAAATGATAGCAGGCAGCATGGTGTATGATAAAAGATTATATGGTAACCAGATCAATAATACAAATCTAAACCATTTTATTTTTCAGTTTTGGTCACAGTTTTGAAGAGTTTTTGAAGAGTTCTAGTTTTTACTGGAGTTAGTGTTCCCACTATGGAGATTTCCTGTAACTTCCTGTCCCACAGATGCCTGTTTCTATGCTTGACAAAAAATGTGAGGAAATCTCCCTCAGCTGGGGACATAGTAGTACTAGTAAAAATCTAACAGATGTTATAAGAGATTCCCATTTTACAAGACAAAATACATTGTCTAAATTATATTGACTTGAACACACACAAAAAAATGACATACCTGTATCCAGTATTCAGGGGCACGCCAGCCTTTTTCCAATAAACATGTGGCTTGGGGTTGCCTCCGATCTGACAGTCAAATATAACGCGGCCTCCCTCCACCAACTTCTGAATAGTTGGTTTTCGGATGAAGAATGGTGCTACTCCTTCTCCTTCCTCCTGCACCTCTACCTCCATCCTCTGCTCCTCTATATATCTGCACAAAGGTGTATAATATATCATTTATTATTGCTTTATTATTTGTTTATCATTCTATCTTAATCTGTACTTTAATATATTTAACATCTACAAACATCATGTTGGCAACTCTTACATATTGGGGTTGATTCACTAAGGTTGGAATACAGTAGAGAACACTGGAAAACCTTAGAGACCCAGAAAACTTAAACTTATTTTTGGCCTACTTTTAGGTGGAAAGCCTTGCCTGGATACATGAGAACATAGAGAAGGTGAATGCTGCACAATGCAGATCAGTACCTTTCCTATGCTATTCATAAACACAGAACTGCTGTTAGTTAGATAGATAGATCAAAGGACACTTCAGTCCCCTCCAAAACCATCAGTTGAAATAAGCAGCCATTATGGCCACCCGGTGAGTATATGGACACTAAATGACTACTTCCTGCTCACCTCTCCTGGCACACAACAAAGCAATATGAACTGGAAGGGCTTCTTCTCAATAGTGTACGGACTGTGGTCTTGAGTGTTAGCCTCCTACTATTAATTCCTCCCTACTTGTCATTCAAAACTCAGCAGTATGTACACACTGACAGAGTATTCTCACGCTACCAATATTTCAGGTATCCAGCAACTTGTAAAAAAATCCTTTTTGTTCTGCTCTTAAAGCATAACTGACTAGTTCTATTAACCTCCCTGGCGGTTTATTTATTTTGCCAGGGAGGCTACAATGTGTTTTTTTTTAATTTAAAAAAAAAATATTTCATGCAGCCAACTGAAAGTTGGCTGCATGAAAGCCCACTAGAGGGCGCTCCGGAAGCGTACTTTCGATCGCCTCCGGCAATCGAAAGTAACAAGATAGGCCGCAATGAGCGGCCTATCTTGTTTCGCTTTCCTCGTCGCCATGGCGACGAGCGGAGTGACGTCATGGACGTCAGTCGACGTCCTGACGTCAGAGCCGCCCGATCCAGCCCCTAGCGCCGGCCGGAACTGTTTGTTCCGGCTGCGCTGGGCTCGGGCGGCTGGGGGGACCCTCTTTCGCCGCTGCACGCGGCAGATCGCCGCGGAGCGGCGGCGATCGGGCAGCACACGCGGCTGGCAAAGTGCCGGCTGCGTGTGCTGCTTTTTTCAGAATGGAAATCGGCCCAGCAGCGCCTGAGCGGCGACCTCCGGCGGCATACCCCGAGCTCAGCTCGGGATTACCGCCAAGGAGGTTAAGACATTTTCTGAAGTCCCTTTCTGTTTTCCAGTTCCGCAAGCGTCAGACTTTGTTATATGCTACTAATGTACTATTGACCATTACTGGTACACATATAGTTAATTATCTCATAAGTTTATTTTTTGGTACCGCAGATCCTCACATTCATAAGTTTATTTTTACTTTAGGTTTGCTTTAATAAGGGCGAGGAGAAGTATGGAATGGAGTGTTTTATAACAGCCATAACACTGCTGCTTCATCTTCCATCTTTAAACAGGCTCAGCTGTCATTGAGGGTTTTGAGGGTAGTAAATCATGTCAATTTAAAGCAAACCTAAATCAAAAATAAACTTATGAGGTAACGAATTGTATTTGTAGTACAGCTAAGAAATAGAACATTAGTAGCAAGAAAAAGAGTCTCAAATTGTTTCCAGTACAGGAAGAGTTAAAAAAACTTCAGTAGTTATCTATGCAAAAGCGTTTCTCTGAGCTATTCCACCCAATTTGAGTTGAATACAGTCCTGTTTTCTGAAGCGCTTAAACAGTCAAGAAACCGTGAGAGCTTGAAGGAGACCAAAGGGGCTTAGCCAGGCTATTGACCCGACTTTGTACCCTCTGAACTTTTTGCCTGATGAAGCGGGATAGTGACCTGTGAAACGCGTTGCAACTTTGGAGCTTTTAAGTAAAGTTACTTTATACTGTGAGTAACGTCCCATTGTCCGGTTTGCCTTTCTATGAGGGAGGTGAGTCCACCAACTTTCCTCTTTTTAAACGGCTTTTAATCGTTTTTATTCTACTTGGCGCCTCTGTGTTATTACTCTACAAAAAGAAAACGTGAGAGACAGCTTGGGCTAAGGTTTTACTGCAAAGGAGTGTGGTTTTCAAACTGCAAATGTAAAAGAATGATGCATTGTTGTATAAAAAAAGCTATAAAGCTGAAAATAAAAGCATGAGACTCTTTTCTTTGCTACCAATGTTCTGTTCACTATCTGTACTACACATATAATTCATTATATCATAAGTTTTTCTTCCCTTCAAGGTTGCTTTAAAGTCCCTTAACCTGCATAGTATGAAAACTGATGACAGGTAAATGGGGCCACATATGTGCTTAAAGGGAATCTGAAGTGAAAATAAACTTATGATGTGATTTGTATGTGTAGTACAGCTAAGAAATAAAACATTGGCAGCAGAGATATGAGACTAATATCGTTTCCTGTACAGGAAGAGTTAAGAAACTCCAGTTGTTATCTATGCAAAAGAGCTTCACTGATCTCTACGACTTTCAAAGTCACTGTCTTCTGCAGCTTAGTATCTCAACTGTCTGTCACTGTATTTAGTTTTTTCTTCAGAGGAAAGTTCAAAAGTTTATTAGCCTGCTCTGTGAAATCATTTAGAATGCTGAGTGTAGTGTGTAAACTGCAAATATTAGAGAATGTTGAAATGTTATAAAAAAAAACCCTATATAACTGAAAATAAAAATATGAGACTATTTTCTTTGCTACTAATGTTTTATTAATTATCTGTACTACACACCCCATTCATTATACTATAATTTTTTTCACTTCAGTGTCACTTTAAGCAGCTGTACAGTTGATAAAAGTGTAATACGCAGTGTTTGGCTTGTGACAACCGTGGGCAACTGCATATGAATTTATGGAGCGGTGTGTCCTGTCCAAAAACACAGGGAGGGATGTAGTATAGAGCAACTACAAACTTAGTGTAGCAGCTTCACAACCATTGACAGCCTCCTTGCAAATGTCTATAAACTACTACTGTAAGTGTCTGTGGAGACTAAATGGAATAAGAAATGAAAGGAGTGTGGAGGGGTAGTGTTGCTGACTCCCTGGCAATTGCATTCGTATATGGAGTTCAAGGGACTCAGCTCAGACTCCAGTGGGTGTACAATTGTTCCAATTGTGACTCATAAAGCCAAAAGAGTAAAGCTTTCAATTCCGATTGGCCAATTACTGACCAATTTTTCAAATTCCAAATAGTATGAGAGCTTACAGAATCAGTTCAAAGTATGTATTCAAGATCTCTTGACCCTTATACTATATAAAGATGGTAAAATTGGTCAAGCATTGGGCAGTAAAAATTGGATTGGAGTGTATGCACCCTATTACAGCATCTAGGGAGATGGCAGACATTCACATATTAACAACAAGAAGTTATTTAAAAATATAAGAAATATAATTACTGTTTTTCTTCTGTCATTTTTTCAGTAACGGTTTCCCTGGCTTCATACTCTTCAGATACTAGTAAAAAAGAAGAGAATAATCAGCAAATCATACGCTTTAGAGTAAACAACACTGATACTAGAGTCTGATACTGGGGTCTACATGCAGGCCTTGCAGTGCTGCCACTCTGTGGTGACAACACAGTAGCCACAGATAAGTGATTCTAAAAACATATCAAATCCTTCCATTGATCACAGCATGAATATGATACAGGCTATTTTTGTAGTAAAAAGATGCAACTATTCTTTTAGGCCCCTTCACACTGGGGCACTTTCCAGCCGCATTTTGCACTTTGCTGATTGCCAGCGATAAGCAAAGTGCAATCCTATGGGATTACTCACACTGCAGCAATTGCATGGCAACTGTAATTTCCGCGCAGTTGCGGTGCAATTCTCATTCACTTAAATAAGAATCGCAAAGTGCAATAACAGCAAAATCACGAAACATCGCAATGCAAAATTGTGATAGCAATTGCCAGGCAATTGTGATTGCGTTTGGTGATTCCCAGTGTAAAAGGGGCTATAGAGTGTTGGGATAGAGATAATATCTGCCCTAAACAAATTTAAGCTAGACTATCTTGTGCTTGAACTATTTACTTTCCATAGATTTCTGGCTATTTTACCTAACTAACCGATTAAGTCATTTGGTCAGTGGTTAAAAAACCTTTAAGGATACAACAACAAAAAATATCCATCTGAATGGATGGTGGCCACTAACGATCCAATTTCTAGCGAAAAATCGGTTGAGCGATCATAAATTCTGATCGAACTGGTTGTAAATAATCTCCGTTGATGGGCACAATCGATTATGAACGATTATAAAAATAGTCGTCCAATTAGATTTTTGTCAAACTAAAACTTGGATTTTCTTGTTGGTTGTGATAGATAGGAAGCAAATATTGGTACGTTGATGGTGTAGTGAACAATTTCACTTCTGATCAGAATTTCGGATCGCTCGAATGATTTCTTACCAGAAATTGGACCGTTAGTGGCCCCCTTTATTCTCCTATGACCACACCATTACCCCAATAAATGAAAACGTTTGCAGACTCAAAGAGTGAGGCAGGGAACACACTTGACTGTTTTCGTATGTGTTTTCTGCACAGAAAAACTGAGAATTCATGTTAATCAATGGGCTAGTTCACAATTA
Organism: Hyperolius riggenbachi; assembly: GCF_040937935.1. Taxonomy (NCBI): domain Eukaryota; kingdom Metazoa; phylum Chordata; class Amphibia; order Anura; family Hyperoliidae; genus Hyperolius; species Hyperolius riggenbachi. Next base: position 242,589,819 of record NC_090652.1, on the reverse strand, counting down.
ATATGTTTTTTGCGTGCAGAAAAAAAACTGACAATCTGCATGATGTCTCTGCACATTTTGCCAGTTTTCTCTATCAATTACATTAGCTGCTGAGAAAAAAAAACGCACACGTTTTCCTGAATAGAAACACACTTGGTGTGCAGAAAACGCATGCAGAAAACTGAAAGACAAGCGTGTCCCCTGCCTGAATCCAGAAGGTTTGTGTTACGTGTTTTAGTTCTGAATGGTGAGGAATTATGGCTAGAAACTTTTCTGAGGTTTTATTGTTAATGGAGACATTTTCTCTCTTCTTGTATCCATGGGCCCACCATGAAGCTTTGTGGCTTTTTAAAGTAAACTAAAAGTCCTGTGGCGGTAAAATGAGGCATAGCAATATAAACTAGTGGCATATTCTAAAAATCTTTTGCTGTCTTTGTTGGCCTTGGAGTGATCTTTTCACTTCCTGTCTGGAAAGGAAGTGACATTAATTCTCATAGATGGTGATATAGGAAAGCAATAAAAATCAAAAGGAGGTTCTTTGCCCTTTGCCACAGAATACAAAGCTTATTTTTCAGCCCATTAATTAAGTATATTATGTAATGTACATTTTTCAAAACTTCTAATCACAGTTCCAGTTCCATCTAGTTTTGTTACTAAAATCAATTAAATATTGCAGATAACTTTTACTGGAGACAGAAAGTTTCAATCGTATCTTGTATGTCTAAAAGCTGACAAATGGACAACCATGATTGACTATAAACATAAGTGAATTACAAATAAGATCTCTTTAGGTATAACTGGAATTTTTGAATTACCTTCTGATAACTCATTTGTCTATAAACCAATAAAGAAAGTATATTTATGGGTAAAAAGTATACTGCACCATTGTAGCACACTTGGGTCCATATGCAATTCACTTTTTCTCCTGAATTTTCTCCTAAGTGAGCCTAGTCAATAAAATGCCTTTTAAACCACCAGCAGGATAGAAAATACACTAAATAATCTTGATATTACTTTTTCACAATTTTTTGGTACATTTTTTTAATTACAAAGCTCTGAAAAGTTATTTTAAAAAAGAGTTGAAAACATTTTCTGCTAGAGGAAAACTAAGGAGAAAAAGTTAATTGCATATGGGCCTTGGATTTTAAATACATTATCACAACAGACACCGTATAGGTTTACTTGGTGGTGAAAATCCAAAATTACTATTATTATATCCTAGTATATATTTGAGTCTTTTTAAATTAGCTTGACATGCAGTTCAACTTTATGAAGACTCTTTATTAGACAAGTTTTTAAATAAATCTGCTTAGCTCACAACTTGAAACTAAATATAAAATTGATAAGAGAAAAGCATGTGTAGCAAGGAATACATTACACTCCCTCTGCTGGATTTAGGATGCTGTCCATTTGTTGGTCGCAGCTCAGCCATAAAATGCAGCTGTTCTTCACATTCTACTGCTTTGCTATTTTAACCACAAACCAAAATAACTCAAAGGGGTGGTGTTGGTTTACCTTGAACGAGGAGGTAACACGAAGTGCTGACAGTGCCTGCCTCGTTATTGGCTGTGCAAGTGAATCGTCCGCTGTCTTCAGCAAATGCTTCTCGAATCACTAATCGTGCAATCTCTTCTTGATAGGTAATTTGGAAATCAATAGAATTTTCAATCCGGTAATCCTCGCGATACCAGACCACAGTTGGAGAAGGGTAACCAGAAATGCTACACTCCAAAGTTACTGACTCGCCTTCGAGTACTGTCACATTTTTCAGACCCTATTCACAAAAAACAAATAAGATTAACACCTGGACACCAAAACACATCTAAAAATTAAGAGCACTAGCACAACAAACTCAACACCTTTCACAATATGCGAATTAATTACCTAACCTTCCAAGGTAATTTGGCAATGCTTTTTTCGTTCTACAGCAAAGAAATAGAGATTGCAATCTGTGTTTGGGGAGACATTATTGACCTATAATTGCTTGTTGCAACGCTATAATCTATAAACCCTTATTTATTGTTGAAGGCTGTGTTAAATATTGGTGCTCTACAAATCAGAAATAGCAAAATAAAAATAGTAATAGTAACAGCTATAAGAAATATCAGTATTCAATACCACTAGAGTGAAAGATCATTTTGGATAGAATTAAAAGACTATTATGTGTTTAGAAGCTAATAAAAGCTAATGAGATTATTACTATCATCATTTAGTAATAAAATATACGGTTACTCTTTAAGTTGTAAATGAAGTTAAATGACCCATGGAATAATGCTACAAAGCTGCGAAATAAACACTTTCCACACGAGTCATAAACTCAAAACATTCAGATATTTATTTGAGGATGGGAGCTAAATCTGTGTTTGATCCTGTTTAATTATGCTGTGAATATTGATTGTTAGCAACCTACTAGCCAACTTTAATAACTATTTTTTAAGATGTACATCACACAAAAGCACAACATCTTTTTAAATGATACAGACATGTGCATACTATATACTATGTACACACATGTAAACACACATATGTAGCATGCACTTATTTTTTCAAGTATCTATAACTTCCTATACATTTTAAAGATTTAATCAAATACACTTAGTAAGTAGTTTAAACTTCAACAGTGAAAGCTATTTGCTATGTTGCATAATCATTTAGAGATGTATAAGATTACAACGTGCAGATTTATTTCCGCATTTCTGGATTAAGAAGTAATGTAAATATGGTGTCGTATCCAAACACAGTGCCCTCAGTCCCAGAAATGTCTTACTTACAGAGACTATAGTTGGTGGAGAGACGGGAACCTCGGCTGGTACAGGGACCCGGGCTGCTTCTTCAGCCTGAAACATATGGAAGAGTGTGAGCTTTTCTATAGGCAAGGGGTCTAAAAATAAGCGTCATGCGGGAACAGGGGTATAGGGTTTCACCTGCATATGGTCATGTTAGAAGCATAGTAAAGCACTAATTATACACCCGCTTGTGTAAGGAGCAGCAAGTGTAGTAAGGAGAAGAAAGTGGAGGCGCATTTTGTTATAATTTGTTGTTATGGCTGGGAAGAATTAAAGAAGATGCAAAAGAGTCTCTTGATAACCAACCTCATACTGGTACTGAAACCTTTCGTCGCGTGTTAAACCGCCCGTAACGGTCACACCTATATCTCTTTTCATTTCAACATCAAAGCGAGTTTTGTAAGCATCGAGTGGCTCTGCCAAAGGGTAGGGTTGAGAGATCTCTGGTGTTGCTCGTGCTTCTGACGGTTTGAAATGTGGAGCTTTCACTGATTTGATGATCTTCTGTGAAGCTGTCACCGAAGTTAATTTTTCTTCCAGAGAAGCTAAAGCAGATCCTGATATTGACACCTGATCCGCCCAAAAGGAAATATGTTACTATTCAGCCGCAAAGCAGCATATTTTAAAGATGCACTCTTTTATTATTTCATGTGCTTTTCCTGGTGGTGGTTAACTGAAATTTTGAAGGAAGATCCTTATCCAAGAAAGATTTCTATTAGGTTCTCTCTTCCATTTGTCTCTTTTTTATTTTGTAACCTTAATTAATTAAGACTCCAAACGACCTCTCAAGATTGTAAGATGACATAAAGAAGAGAAACATTTTTTTCTTAAGTTTAGGATGAAAATGAAATGAGTTATTGTGTAAGATCTTTATTGCTGTCTGTGTTGTTGTCCAATATACTTCCTATCCTCGGGGCAGTTGGCATTGGGACAGAAAGTGATGTATATTCCAGAATTCTACAGCTGTCAGTGAAACACATGTGGGGTATTAGATTTCCAAAGGGGACACTTGATCCTTTGACAGCTGCCAAGGGTGGAAATTCCCCTTCATTTGTGACAATTTAATCTAACTTTCTGTTTTTTCTGGGACAGGAAGTGAGGGGGAATATCTTTAACAGGAACACAGACAGGAGTAAAAAGAAAAAAAAACGATAGTCTCATTATGAAGCATTGGACAGTAGAATAATTCCTAATGTTCCCTTAAAGTGTAACTGTCGGACATTAAATCAAAAATCAATTCTTTATTTTTATCTGGTAGACAAGTAATAAGGATGCTAATCAGGCAATCCAAAAGTTAAAATCTCTATTACTTTTCTTGTTTATAAATGATCATTCCCCAGTTTACCTTACTCTTATTTGGTACCTTGCCGCAAAAAGGAAGTTGCAGGGCATGCTGGGTTGGCCTTTTTTGCTTCTGTACATTAGTTAAGTCTGAGGGGAAATAAAGAAGCAAAAAGAGACAACCCAGCATGCCCTGAAACTTCCTTTGTGCGGCAACGTACCAAGTAAGAGTCAGGTAAACTGGGGAATGATCATTCATTAACAAGAAAAGTAATAGAGATTTTAACGTTTGCATTGCCTGGTTAGCATCCTCATTACTTGTTTACCAGATAAAAAGAAAGAATTGATTTTTTTATTCTATGCCCGACAGTTACACTTTAAAGGACCACTATCATGAAAAAATTGCAAATTTAAAATACATGTGTACACATACTTATAAGAAGTACATTTCTCCTAGAGTAAAATTCAGTATAAATTAATGTTAATTCTATGTTGCTGTTACTTACAGTAAACTGTAAAAATCTGACAGGTTTTGGACGAGTCCATCTTGGCATGGGGGATTTTCAGTATCTCCTATATTCTTTACAAAATCAATCCTTCGAAAGGATCTATACTAAGATGTTGGCCAGCCTGCCTAATCATTTACAGTTGAATTGGAATACTGCCTTTGAAATACAAAAAAAAAAAAACTAAACTTGAGAATCCCCAATGAGCAGATGAACTCATACAAAACTTAGAATACCTGTTAGAATTTCACCGCCTACTATAAGTGACTGCACCATAGGATAAAGGTAATTTATAGTGCATTTTAGTCTGAAAAAAATGCATTTCTTATATGTATGTATTTTACATTTTACAATTTTTTTTGCATAGTGATCCTTTAACAACCAGTAAGGTTTTCTCCTTCTTGTTAAACTGGGCTTGCATTATTCATCACTTACACTACAGAGTTTATGGTGACTATTTCTCTGATTGAAAACTGATCAAGACTATTTATAGTTTATTGTTTTGTACCACTTGATATCAAGCAGTTTTGTGCCATTGCACATGGATGTCAATGTCCTGCTGCTTCCACACCATACGTGACTGATATAAAGAATAGACATTTCAAATCAATGTTTGAATGATCAATCATTCAACAAATAATCAAAAGTGTCCTAGCTTAAGTAGATTATCATTCGGTTAGATTTTTTTAAAACTATTCTATGGGCACACGTCATACTTTATGGTTTTCCATTTCTAATAAAATGCTTATCATGAGAACACCTTATTTCAGTAAATGTCATCAAAATATAACAAGCAATATACAATCTTTGGTGACTTAAGGCCCATACACACGTCGGATTTCCGCGAACGACGGGTCGTTTGAACGTCCCGTCGTTCTGTCGTTCGCCCGCTAAATCGGGCGTGTGTACAGACTATCGTTCGTTTGATAAGAGTGAGTTTGAGCGATCCGCCAGGTGGATTGCTCAAACTCACGCTTATCAAACGAACGATAGTCTGTACACACGCCCGATTTAGCGGGCGAATGACGGAACGACGGGACGTTCATACGACCCGTCGTTCGCGGAAATCCGACGTATGTATGGGCCTTTAGGGTCCTTTTACACTTAATCAGTTGCTCTCAGTTAAAACGGAAAGAATTCTGATTTTCAAAGTAAGTCCCATGTTTTCCTATGGCACCTTTCACACGTAACGCGTTTTAACTGAAATCTTCTTCCTAATGCACTGCTATGGAAAAAACGCGTACCAACGCGTACTAACGCGTACTAACACACACTAACGCATACCAACTGATTAAGTGTAAAAGGGGCCTTAGGGTCTATGTAAATGAAAAGTGCAAATGCCACACAAACACAGTATGCAAATGCATCACATTTGTATGACATTCACAAGCCACTCAATGCTGTGGAGTGAAATCCAAACGCAGCAGAACATAACATGTGGAAAATCACAACATTATTACTGCAAATATTTTGCCGCAGCGCCTGTCTTTGGGAAGTATAATATGAAAACTGAAGACATGAAGGACAGCAATACATTTTATTGGGGAGTGTAACACTTTCTCATTCTCCCTAAAAAATATATATACATATCTATATATATATAATTTTTTTTACTGTTTTTGTCACTGTTTTTAACACAGGGGAAAAACACAGGGCAGCAATAAAATTTCTCATATATATATATATATATATATATATATATATATATATATATATATATATATATATATATTATTTTTTTCCTAGTCTGGTTCCTTAATAACACAGTACAAAAAGCAGTGATATGTAGCCAACAGGGGTACTCAATCACTGCCATTAAAGTAATTTATTTTGCACTCAGTAGTGTACATGGACTTATGCCTTCAATTCAAGTTTAGATAGAGTCCATTTCACTATTCACTTATATGACTGGAATGCGAAGAGGTGTCGAACAGAATGTTAACTGAAGTTGAAGGTCTGTGCCTTTCAACTGCTAGAATTTTTGTGATGGGATTATACTGATGGACATTACTGTTCTTTGCACTGTATTTTTGACTAAATCCGTTGTTTAAAGGGAACCTGAACTGAGTAAAATTATTTAAAATAAACACATGATGTAGCTGCAAATGAATATTACATACTTACCTTGCCATCCATTCCTCTCAGAAGCTCACCATTTTCTTCTTACAGTGGTCCCTTCCAGTTCTGACAAGAGTTTGTCAGAACTGAAATATACCAGTTGCTGTCAGTAATATATCAGCTGCTGTCAGTTATAACTGAATGTGCAAGCTAATGTCCATGTTTCCCTATGGCTCAAGTGGGGGATATAACAGTTTAACAGTGTGCTGACCAGGAAGCTGTTATGGGGTAACGGCCATTTTCAAAAGGGAGGACAGAGAATTCCATTGGTCACAGTGGACAAACAGGACGCAGAAGAGGAGAAAGAGATTGATGAGCAGACTACACGTGAGGTAAGTATGACCTGTGTATGCTTATTTTGACTTTTTATTTTAAGTACAGGTTCTCTTTAAGCCTAAATATTTAGATTTTTTTTTTTTAAACTGTTGGATAGAGAATACCAATGAAAACCACCGATGTATCTTTAAATTCAACAAAAGAAAGAAAGCACTAAGGACTTAAGACATAAACACAAAACAAACAGACACAGAAAAAACAAGGGAGCCAACGACACAAAGCTGAGGGTTATGTGCAGATTGCAAGAAAAATGTTTTTTTTAAGTCTTTATTTATGTATTAATTATGTACTGCAACTTTAAAAAAAAAGATTATATTAAAGCAGAACAAAGATCAATTTAAAAAGCATAAAGCAAAGTCACTGTAAAGAAAATGATTCCAATTAACATTTAAAAAGACACCGTACTGTCAATAGAAGTGTTGGACAGCTACTTTCTCAGCCAATTTTATGCAACAGAGTAGGGGAGGATATTGGAATACTGAGATGCATAGGAATTACACAGATGACCAAAACAACGCAGGGCTAAAAAAAGGGGTCAGTCATGGCTGGACTAAAGATGCACTAAGCAAGATTCCAAACACTTCTGTAGACAATATCTTTGAAAAACGTTTGAAGCACTTTGAACATAATAATGATCATGACTTTGTTGCTTTCTTAGTTCCCTTCAATTCTGCTTTAAAATAAATATTAAGTTAATGAATAGTTCTTTTAGTAGGTAGTAAAAAAAACTGCAAACATTAAAAAAAACCTATATGTATTATTATATTAATATAAAAAGGGAATATTTTAATGATTTCAATTTGCTTATGTGGTGACCATCAAGTAAAATATTACAAATATCCATTTATAACACATTTCTGGAAATGATCAATCTACACGCACATGTGAGTGATTGGACAGATTTGCAGATGTGAAGACTTCTCTTCCTAGAGATTTCCTATTGCACATATTGTTGACATGAAGGTCTATTGGGGATTTTGATCTGTTAATCATTTTATCCCTTGAGGCGCATACATACACGCCATTAGTGTTGCCATCAAGGTCAAACTTGATCCTTCAGATGAAACTGATGGGGACTATGGTATACCTGAGTGATGAGTGCTGTCTTTTTAGAGATGCAAGGAGTATGGCACAAGACGAAGCAGCTTCTGGTGGCTCGGGTAAGCAGAGGAACAATGCACTCAGCCATTGCTGTCTCCTAAAGTTCTGTTGTGCCTGATCATTTGTCGGCATTTGCCATTTCCGCATGTTTCGTCCTGGATGCTACTTTTAGTGTCCAGGATCAGCTATGCTCTGTGCTTCAGTGTCCCCCTGTGGGGGTCAAAACATGACGCAGTGATCGAAAAATGGGAAGTGCCACTGTAGGTTGCCAAATGCTTTTCTACTTGCCAGCAGAAAAACAATTGACAGTGTCTAAACAAGACACCACTGCTGCTCGTTCAGATGACCTTTTGAACCAGCCCTTAGTGACCTGAAGGGACACTTGTATACACACTAGATTCTTAGCCAATGGGCACCCAAAAATCCTCTTCAGCCAAGTTTGATCCAGTGTGTTTACCAAGCTTTAACACTTTCTTAATACAGATAATGATTTTCTTTGATGGAATTTATCCTATTTCGGTGAAATTGCACCAAAATCTTATATGGTTAAAAGGAAGCAAAAACCATGCATGGTAACATGTGACTTCTAAACCTTTGCTTGGTAGAGATCACATTAACATGCATTACTTCATTTTCGGCATAAAACAAAAAAACAAGCGGAAGTGGCACATAATAATGCCATAAATGTTTACATCGCTGGTGTTACTTTTACCTTCTACATGATTTTACATAAATGTGGAAATCATGTAGAAAAAAATCTAATTCTTAATTATTTGTATAAGTAAAGTCTTTGAAAAGTCAAAATATCTAATCTGAAAACTGTTCCAGAGGGATGACCTAGCGTTGAAGGCAGGGTATCGGCATTCCAGCCACATAACTAATATTTACAGAGGGTCAGGCATCGGCATTTCTGCATTTCTTTTATAATAAGTTTGCTTTCAGTCTAACAAGACCATGTTCTAAATCAGACTTAAGGGTTTTTTTTTTGTAACATTTAAAGCTGTGTATATATCAAACAGATATTTGTAATAAGATTATGATGGAAAGAGTTAGGTCACAAAACCACTAGTTTAGTCAATGTAGTCTTGGTATTTTTGGTGAGAGTGCCTTGGATGACATCTAGGCTACTCAGCTCTTACCTCATGTGTATGTTCAGATTTAGGTACTGTAACTTTAGTGACGGTGAAATGAGGAATAGGTGTATGTGATACAGTTTGTTCCACTTGGACAACTGGCACAGTTGGCGGTTCAGGTGCTCTTTTTATCTACATTGATCAATACAGTTTTACTGACTTTGAAATCACATGGAAAAGAAAGTAATTAAGATAGAATGATTGTGGTCAGGGCCTAACCTGAGGTACAGGAGATGGAACATGCTCAACTGGGAGAACTTTCGGTACAGTTGGGACGTGAACCTCTGGCACTTTTATGGGTTTAGTAACCACTTGCCGCTCAGGTGAGAATTCAACAGTTTTCCTAGCAGAAATATGCTCTCTGTACTCTTTATACTGCTGTGTTGCTCCTTCAGCATAACCTTCTTCTGTGTATCCAGGTTGCCTGACACGAGCTTGGTCAACTGCAGCCACGACTGTAGCCACAGCACCCACTCTTTTGCCACCTCCGATCTAAAGATGACATTGACATAATTCATGTATAACTCCATGTAAAAAAGGTTGAAAGAAATACAAAATGTTTGGAACAAACATTGAAACAGTCAGTAGTGTAAATCCCGATATCCTATTTCCAGGGCTGAGTTTAAGACTTGTGCATGTGGGCAGCACATGAAACTTTAGTTTTTTATTTTTTATACATTTTTAATATCATAGCCCCTTAATGCTAGGTACACACCATAACATTTTGTGTTAGATAGATGGTTCGATAGATAATTTCCGACATGTCTGATCTTATTTTCCATAGTTTTCCTGATCGATTTCTCATAGAAGTGAATGGAAATAGATAAGAAAAGATAGCAGAAACGAATTGGAAATCGATCGGAAAATCAAATTTAGAAATCGATCAGATGGAAAATCGACCCCCTCCCCCCCAAAAAAGCATTGTGTGTACCCAGCATTAGTCAGGAGCAACCAAACATCTGTAATGAGGTCCAGGGGGGTGTACAAGGTGAAAGTTACTGTAACTGTACATCTTGCAGAACACATAGCTAAAAGTGTTCTGTAGTGTGTAAAGCTTGGCCTCTCTCATTGAAAAATAGGGTAAAACTTTAATGCAGGAAATTATGTTCCATCTCTGCACATTTACTTGCAAGTGGAGGTATGGGTTCTCCAGTGATGGCCAGGAACCTGCTCGCCCATTTGACTATAAGCTAGTCTTTGCTGCAGTGCTGAGGCTGATGTGTAATCAGCTGGATGGGCAAGGGTGCAGCAACAACGGCTTTCTGTTTTCCTGTACCAAGAAGTAGAGGCAGCAAAAACAAACTCAACCGTTTTCTACAGACTAATTGTTTAAAATGCGTACATAGAAAGGGTAGTAAGGCAACACAGAACGAAGCCTTATCCTAAATGAATGCTGTATAAAGCTGGACTCAAGTTTGTTTGATGCTGTGCTGGTGTAAAGTGGTCTTTGCCATTAGTGTACCCTAGGCTACTTGTCCAGTAAATACAGTTCTACCTATTGCTGAAGGACAAATATCTAGCTTCCTACTATTTTATGGAAAATGGTTCCTGGTGCTCATATGTACTGCCATCAGTACACTTTTTAAGCAACCTTGCTGTCATAAAAAGAAAAAAACCCATAAAGCAGGTTCCTGGCGTGTTTTGAGACTAGCTGTATGAAAGGTGGAATTAACGGAATGGTTTAGGTTACATTTTTGCATCACCTTTGCGATAGTCACAATTAAATCTAATTTGTTTTGAATGTGTAAAAGACATGCTAATACTTTGGTGAGACACAAACAAAAATGCACCCGACCACCTGGAGCCCGATCTGGTGTGATATCGTCTTATTGGGTTTAGGGTGAGATAATTCTGGTGAAAATATACTCACAAGTCTGGGTTGCTCCAAAGAGGCAACCACTCATTAGCGCAGATGGGGAAATACCGTCCCCACTCGGCCTTTTCTTGCTAGGTATCGGTCGCAACTCCAAATGAAAAAATATTCGGCCCGCTCTACAGGCGGGAACGAAAAACCCTACTAGGTAGGGTACAGTATATAAATTGATAAGACAGGAGGTGCCCAATTCGAAAATTTGTATAGGTTATATCAGAGCTTGTATCGACTGACACGTGCTCTTAATAATTGAAACCTTTGACTCGTAATAAAATAGAATATCTTTTCATTTATTATATGCGAACAGCACTGTGACAACGCGTTTCTCGGCGTGAAGCCGCTTCCTCAGGTCAAATGAGTGCCGGCTCCGAAACGAGCTGTGTATAGGAGGGCCTCTATACACAGCTCGTTTCGGAGCCGGCACTCATTTGACCTGAGGAAGCGGCTTCACGCCGAGAAACGCGTTCTATTTTCTATATTCTATTTTATTACGAGTCAAAGGTTTCAATTATTAAGAGCACGTGTCAGTCGATACAACCTCTGATATAACCTATACAAATTTTCGAATTGGGCGCCTCCTGTCTTATCAATTTATATGCTAATACTTTTGTGTTTTAAAAGGACTACTATCAAAAATTGTAAAATTTAAAATAAGTGAATTTGTCCCAGTGGAAAATGCACTATAAATTACTTTTTTCCTATGTCACTGTAGATAGTAAAAAAATCTGACTATTTTGGACTAGTCCATCTCCTGATCTGGAATGTCCAGGGTTTTGATTATTTTAAAATGCACTTACTGAAGTACAGTTGCTAAGTTCAACTTCCAAAATAGTATGCAATGGGTAGGTAGGCTGACATTTTCTGTATAGATGCTTTTCAGGGAGTGATTTAAAAACAAATACAGGAAATACTGAGAATCCCCCAGCTTGAGATGGGCTAATGCAAAGCTAGTCAGGTTTGTCAGATTTTACATACTTAATTTAAGTGATAGTGGCATAGAAAAAAAATTAAGGTGCATTTCACTCTGGAAGAAATGCACGTGCTTAAACATATTTTACATTTTTTAATTTTTTTCATGATAGTGGTCCTTTCAGAAGTTTTTGCTTTTTGGATCCTTCTCTACAATTTGATTGGTCATTCTGTTTTATTTAAACCATCCTTATGTTTCTTGAGCTCAGGCTAAATGTTTACTATTTAGCATTTTCATATTTTCGTATATATTTTCATATATTTCAAGTATGCTCTGCATATGTTATGCCTCTAATCACAAACTGTAAATAACATGGGAATACATATATAAAACACAAATATGAAAAGAAAAGTTCAAAGACAGCTCATATAATATCTGATTAGTTCAGATCTCTGCTGTTATATGGCACTTCATATTTAACATACAGGTGGCTGCTGTGCATATGATCACAAGTGACCAAACAAAAACAAAAAAAGGTTATAAATAATAAGAAGGCACGGTAGTGAAAGAAAGAGGTGCTCAGTGATGGAAGAAGTGCCCAGTAGTGAAATAGATGCTCTAATGATGCAAGAGGTGCCCAATAATAAAAGAAGTGCGCAAATGATGAAAGAGTTTCCCATTGGTGACGATATTCATGCTCCGGATGGGGTCATAGGGCTTGTACCTCATCTACCTCCACAGGCACATCAGATATGGCTGGTAAACCAGCTTCTTGGAGAGTAGTCCGGCTTCTTGCTTGCTCCACAGCAGCCAGAACTGTAGCCACCGCCATTTGTCTTTCACAATCATAACTCATCTGTTTGACCATTGAATGTACATGTTGGCAACCAATTTTATCTCCATACAGGTTACTTGATAAAAAAAACACACTATATTCTAAAACGTTATGAAAAAATGGCTCAAATAAGTGTGGCCAATGTCAGAGGCTAATCACAGGAAACCATCCACTTTCTTAACTTCCTATTTTGCAGGAACTTGACCAGTAATGGAGATATTCCATGTTAGCCTCTGTAAAGCCAGTGCTACTGGTCACAGTTTTAGTTCCAGTGTTAGTCTTGGAGAAAATCAAATTATACCATATGTCAAATTGACAAAAGCTGTTTTAGGAAATACCTTTATGAACTATAGTTTTCTCCAAGCTTTAGGGTTGTGACCCAGTAGTGTATTATGCCTGAAGAAGAAACTTAGGTTTCTATAGCTTGGGAGAAAACAGCTATTAAAGGCATTGCCTTGAAAAAAAGCTTTGTATGTTCTTGTACAAATTTAGTTAGTAAACATTCTTAACCTATGAATTAGATCAATTACAAAATGTGTATGTTAGCTTCTATGGTGTAGACCAGAGGTGGACAACCTGCAGATGTGGGATCCAAGAAGTTTCTATGATATGTATTTTCAGTCCCTTTATTGTTTTATCTGATTGACACTCTTCTAGTAACTATGAGCTTTCAGGAAATATGGATAACTGATCATTGACATCTTGCAGCAAAGAAACACAAGAGGGATCCAAACTCCAAGATGGTTTGGCACTCCTGGTCTAGACCATAGTGTTGGATTATGACTGTGTTATGATCACGCAGTAAAATTCACCTGTTCTTGCACTGCATGTATTTGCTCATGCTTGGCTGCTGCGACTCCTTCTACTGTTCTCGTAACTGTCTCTTGTCGGCTCTTTTCACCGGATACAACTACTGTGCTTACAGTAGTTGTTTCAGCTTCTTTTCTTACCTGGCATTTATAGAATAAAGGGTTTGCTTATAGTAAAATAAAGTCTAGGGAGAATGATGAGCGCAAATAGAATGAGAATGGATGATGTGGGTGGGAATGAAAATGTAGGTTAAAGTGATGAGGATGATGGTGCAATGATGGTATAAAAAGCGTATAGCAAGCTCTTGTTATATTTATGCTGGAGAATTAGGGACAAGCTGGACTGGGTAGTAGAGCCTCGAAGGCAAATGTGAATTGAATAATTGTGAGCAAGTTCTAAACCAAAAAGAGTAAACCATTTTTTTGTTGTATAATTAAATGATATAGGGCTGATTTGTTGAAAATGGACCAAAGACAAAAAACAGAACTGTTTCTATAGAAACCAAAACCAGCCAGACATCAGTACTCCTTTATAAGCGGAACTTAGTTTGTGATCCTATTATACATTTAGAGATTGAGTGCTCTATCCTTACATTAAGCTAAAACTTAGTGCCTACTATTCTTAACCCATTGCTACCTGAAACACACTGAATCACACCAATCTTTGCCTTAAAGAGAATGTCCAAGCAAAATAAAAAAATGAGTTTTACTTACCTGGGGCTTCTACCAGCCCCAGGCAGCCATCCTGTGCCCTCGTAGTCACTCACTGCTGCACCAGTCCCCCGCTGGCAGCTTGCCGACCTCGGAGGTCGGCGGACCGCATTGCGTACATTTTTACGCATTCCCGCTAGTGCAGGAATTTAACACATACATTTTTACGCATTACTGGTTCAATGCGTAAAAATGTATGCATTGAACCAGTAACGCGTAAAAATGTATGTGTTAATGTTCCTGCACTAGCGGGAATGTGTAAAAATGTACGCAATGCGGTCCGCCGACCTCCGAGGTCGGCAAGCTGCCAGCAGGGGACTGAAGCAGCAGTGAGTGACTATGAGGGCACAGGATGGCTGCCTGGGGCTGGTAGAAGCCCCAGGTAAGTGAAACTATTTTTTATTTTGCTTGAACCTTCCCTTTAACCCCTTCTCTGAAAAGCTAGCCTAAAACTTAGTGCTTACTATTAACCCGGGCCCGTTTCTACCTGAAACACACTGAAACACACCAATTGCATTGCCCTGACCATAAATCCTTAAACTAATGACAAGTGATGGTCATGTCTAGAAGAACTCATGGAAAATCATGTGATTTGTTTGATCAGCTGATAGATTTGCAAAGCTCTGATTTGCTGATATCACATTCTCCTTTAGCACATGATCATGTCTAGCAAATCAGAGACTTACATATCTATCACCTGACCAACGTATCACATGATTCTCCATAAGTTCTCCTAAAAATGACCATCACTACTGATGACTAATTATAACCTATAGTTATAACTTAATTAAATCTATCCAGAATGATGAATCCTGCTCTACCCTGATCATTCATCCTAAACCAGTCTTACAAGGATCCTGCTTCTGATCTGACCCTCACATTAACCCTTACCTAGCCCTAACCTAAGCACATCATTGATCTACAATTTACAAAACTTGCTAGCCTTTGAAAAAGTCTAGTACTGCTGAAATGCTTCCAGGCACCCTGTGTACTACTAAACAAGCATCTCACTGGACCATCTCACTTTTACTTATATGAGGTGAATGCTTTGTCTTTCTGTGGGTAACCTGATGTACATGCTTCTCAGGTCTGCCTCAGAGAAACAACACAATAGCCTGTTCTTGCTTGAGATTTGCCACCTGCTGGCCACAAGTGGCAAGAATTAAATATTTATGTGTAAACTTTCATATTACCCTCATAACCAATCATAGTAAATAATAAAATGTATACTAAAATAACTCATACCCTTAACTTACACTAGAGACCTGAAAAAGCCTAACTTTTCTTTGATCCAGTGTTTACAAATTAGCCCATGTTTAAAATTAAAGGCTCAGTCCAACCATAACTAGAGCTTTCATTGATAGCTCGAAAAGCCTTGTCAACTGAAATGTGTTATGGTAATATGTGACTCAGGTTTTGTTTATATGTCTGAGCCATTGTAAAAATGGCAAAAAAGTATGTCATTTATATAATTTGTCCCACAGTCAAATGTCTCCAGCCTGTCCCTGATTTTTGCTCTAGGTGCTACTACAGCTTGGCGTAGTTGTCTACCTGCTCTTGGACAGGCTGCATGTGCACGGCAGACACTGCTGTCCTTTTAGCAGTCACTTCAGCGGAGCTTGGAGAAGGCTCTCTCACTCTGGCCAGGTCAACAGCAGCAACTACTGTAGCAACCGCTGCTGTTTTCCCTGCTCCATAGACCTATAGCAGTTACATTAAAATACATGTTTCACAGGTAGAATGTGGGGGGAAAACATTCACATATTGTTAACAAAATAATTGAATATGCCTTGTTAAAGTATACCTAAACTCTGCAAAGATTCAGTCGTCACACATAGGGCTGCCAAAATGAATAAGCCCACCTCACAGCAATTAAATATTAACGTTTGAAGGTAAAAAAGCATTTAATTTCTGGTTCTAATGGCGTTTTGTCGTGTCAAAATGTCAACTGATGATTGCCTACACTGTTAGCTGACGATACATTTTCAGCAGCCTAACTTCTCTGCACCCTCAAGCTTGTTACTTCTGCTCACACACAAGTCACCCTGTCACCACTGAAAGAACATAGAGAGGTGAAAACTGAAAACCTCAGTTTCGGTTGCACAAGTATCCTATTCCAATGTGTGCTTTGAATGGTGACAGGATGAGCAGAAGCAGCAAGCGTAAGTGCACAGAGAAAGCTAGGCTGCAGATAATTCCTCAAAAGTCAGTGGAATAGGCTATCACAAGTTGGCATTATCACATGACAGAGCTCTATTAGAAGCAGTGACAAAACTTTAATACCACCAAGGTAAACTTGAATGTTCAGAACAGGTTCTATATAATTCCTATTGGCTGCCCCACATGCAGAGACTAAGAACTGCAGTTTTTAAATCAACTTTTATAACATTAATTTGTTTTATATCCATACATTTCAAAAGGGTTTTCTGCTTTAATGTAATAGTAGACTAAAATCTACAATTACGGTACTCAGTGGACCAATTTCTACACAGCCATGGCTGGACTGGTGAGGTGATATAAGTTGTACCGAAAATTGAAGACTAGCTGTTTTCAAGCGGATATAATAAGTCTCTGTGAAAACCATTGTTTTTTCATGGATGGAGTGGGATGGATCTACAAAGGCACCTCTGGTTGAGAGATAATTGTACTTTTTTTTATAAATCATGAGTGACCTTGTAGAAAAAAGTCAGCCACTATCAAGTAGCTTGGGTGTACAAAACTGACCTGGGTTATATCAGCCCACAATGAAGAATGCTGAAAAGGTAGACATAGAAATGCAATCAGAATGTAGATGCAAGCACCTACCTACAAATAGAACCTGTGTTTAAATAAATACAGGAAACACTGGACTTAATAATGATTTTAAAAAAATACACATGATTTTGGGCAGATGACTAAATGTCCCTGCTTCAACTTCAGTATCTGTGTGGCAGCAGTCCAGACGAAGCCACAGTCCAGATACAGAAGATGAAAAACCTCACTTAACATTTTTGCTAAGTCAATATGGTTTTACTGATGAAAATCTGACTTAAAACTTTAAGGGCCATATCCTATTCAAGGTGATAAGTAGCTTGCAGATGCGAGCTACTTATCACCTTGCCATCGCGCGAGAATTACCGGCAAATCCTATTGCTCATATCCTTCGCGCGATGGCCGATTGTTAGGGAGCATTACTCAGGCGAAAGCCTGAGCGATGCTCCCTTTTACCGGGCGATGGGGAGTGAGGTTTACGCTGTGGTGCTGTCCATCAGCACCACGGCCTCACTCCCCACACATGTGCACTCGCCCGCCGCCATCTTCCGCCGCTGCATCTGGGGGTCTCCTTTAATAAGGAGACCCCCAGAGCTCCCCGTCGGGTCGCCGCACAGTTTAGAAGCCCCCGCGCAGCTCTGCACCGGCACCCCTGCTGGCATACATACCGCCGCAGATCACCCGCCGCCTCTCGCCGCAAAATCCGTCGCGTAATTACAGTGTGTCTAACACTGTAATTACTGTCCGCATAGAAGGAGTCCAGGCAAAGCATCTTTGAATCTGCAGCCTGGGCTCCCCATTGGTCCGCTGTCTGAGCCATTTTATTGGTTTAGACAGCGGACCAATAGGGAGCCCAGGCTGCAGATTCAAAGATGCTTTGCCCGGGCTCCTTCTATGCCGACAGTAATTACAGTGTTACATACACTGTAATTACGCGACGGATTTTGCGGCGAGAGGCGGCGGGTGATCTGCGGCGGTATGTATGCCAGCAGGGGTGCCGGTGCAGAGCTGCGCGGGGGCTTCTAAACTGTGCGGCAACCCGACGGGGAGCTCTGGGGGTCTCCTTATTAAAGGAGACCCCCAGGTGCTGCGGCGACGACGTGCGTTAGCTAGTTTAGACCTGCTTTTTGCAGGTCTAAGCTAACGCTCATGTCTGCCGGGAAGCATCGCTTCCCAGAGACATGATAAGGGTAATTGGATTCGGTGTTAAGAACTCGCTGGGCGATTATATAGCCCAAGCGAGTTCTTTTCCGCCTGGGGGGGGGGTCTAAAGTTTAATTAGATTAGGCGATGCCCCCATCGCCTAAGTTAAGAACTCACCAGTGCTTAGCGCTGGCGAGTTCAGCAATAGAATATGGCCCCAAGTGTGGTGCCAAAAAGTAAAAGCTGATGTTATCTTGAACCTAGCTTGGACTGCTAAAAACATGCAAGGTTGCCAATAACTATACTGGCAAACCCAGAAATTAGAGCCCTTATGGGATTTGAAGGCTGGGAAGGTCTTTAAGAATACCCATCCAGGAAATGCCTGAGGGGATAACAGGGGCCTTTTTAGGGTTGCTGTGGGGACATTTAAATACTTACCGAGCTGCTAGGAGCTGCAGGAAGTCTACAAGATGTAGCTGGAGGCTCCATGAGTATTTAGGGGAGGAGGTCTATGCTTTTTCAGGAGGCAGCTCAAGCAACCGGCAAGCATATGTATCTGGCATCAGAAGATATGGTGCCAGATACTGGGGACTTTGCTGTACAATTAACTGTTTAAAGTATAAATGTAATAAACTGTGTTTAAATGTCTTAACCCAATAACCAATAATGCAATATGTTTACTATTGATTTTAGCCCCATGTTAAGATACTGCCATGTCACCCCCAGTGTGTGCAGAGAAAGCTGGTACTATAAACTAGCTACAGTCAGTCCTGATCTGTGAGGTTGTAGAGGAAACCAAGACCTCATGCTTCCAAGGAGGTGGGACTTCAGCACCAGCTGCTGTTGGTGTGGCCCTTGCAGGAGACGGCGATTTCACAGATCTGATTGAAGAAGAGGACAGTCCTCTTCCAGCCGGAGAGACTGACCTGATGGAAATGTGTTGATGCCCGTCTAAAAAGTGAGCTTCTAAAATAGCCCCACGTGCTCTAAAGCAGGGATGTCAAACCGGTCCTTCGAGGGCCGAGGTCCTCCCACATTTTTGACACAGCTCAAATTAATTGAGCTGTGCGGGTGGCCGAGGGGGGGTTAATCTTACCTATCAGGCGTCTTCTTCGCTCGTCCCTCGGCGCCTCCCACGCTGCGTTCCAATCCGGTGTCACGTGATTACATACACTTCCTCCTTCCGGGTTGAAGGAGGAAGTGTATAGTCACGTGACGCCAGGTTGGAACGCAGTGTGGGAGGTGCCGAGGGACGAGCGAAGAAGATGCCTGATGGGTAAGATTAACCCCCCCTCAGCCACCCGCACAGCTGATGTAATTAGGAGGATGAAATTCGAATAATCCTATTCGAATTTCATCCGAATTCAAATTTGAGAGCATCCCTGCTGGCATGGATCTGGCCCTCCAGGCCTGGAGTTCGACACCTGTTCTCTAAAGTGTTCTGTCACCCTTCCTTGGTTGCAATTTTTCCCTCTGCACTAGCTATCCTTCCTCTGGAGAGAGACGGTAGACCTTCAGCAAGCACTTATGGTGGCCATACATGGTACAATAAAAACGTTTGATTATCCCGTTTATTCGATCTAATGATCAAATCGAATAAAAGTTGAAAATATTTTTTTTCGATCAAGAAATTTGAACGATTATCCCGTTTTTCCGAGAAAAATCCGATCGGACATGCTGGAAAAATCTTTATATTCGATCTAACGGAGTAATCGAACTAAATTATCTAATCGAAAAAAAAATGAAAAATTGTACCATGTATGGCCACCTTTAGTCAGGAGATTCTAAAGGTGACCTGTCTTTATCTAACATGGCTTAAAATCGGTAATACAACTATATTGCATTATTGATCAGAGCGTCATTGCAGCACATTTTATCTACACTTACATATACAGAAAGAGGAAGATACAGCTCCAGTAATCTAACCCTAAGGGCCCGTTTCCACTATCGCGGAAACCGCCGCGATTCCGCAGAGTTCCCCCGCACATGGATCGCACGGGGAAACTCTGTCATAGGGGAGAATGGCGCCGCCAGCTGAATCGCTTGCGTTAGCGATTCGGCCGGAACCCCCTGCAGAATTCGTTTGGGAGGCTGCAATTCCCATAGCCGTGCATGGCACGGCTCATGGGATTCGCCTGCGATCCCGCTGACCCGGAAGAGCGGCCGCGCGTTTCGCAGACGCAGCGCCGCTAAAGTGGAAACGGGCCCTAATACAGTAAGATGATTTGAGTATAGTTTTGCATCTTTACATTCACATAGCAGCCAAAACTATATTTCAGCATCCATTACTATGGCCTGATATAACCAAGGCTGGGGTTTTAAAGAGAACCTGAGGTGGGTTTGAAGAATATTATCTGCATACAGAGGATGGATCTGCCTATACAGCCCAGCCTCTGTTGCTATCCCAAACCCCCCTAAGGTCCCCCTGCACTCTGCAATCCCTCATAAATCACAGCCATGCTGCTGACAAACAGCTTGTCAGAGCAGGCTGTGTTTATCTCTATAGTGTCAGTCTGCTGCTCTCCCCGCCTCCTGCAGAACTCCAGTCCCCGCCTGCATCACTTCCCTCCCTGCTGATTGGAGGGAAGGGACGGGGGCAGGGACCGGAGCTATGCAGGAGGCGGGGGAGCAGCTGAGACTGACACTACAGATGTAAACACAGCCTCACAGCACGGCTGTGATTTATGAGGGATTGCAGAGTGCAGGGGGACCTTAGTGGGGTTTGGGATAGCAACAAAGGCTGGGCTGTATAGGCAGATCCAGCCTCTGTATGCAGATAACATTCTTTAAACACACCTCGGGTTCTCTTTAAGCTTTTACAATCTTTCAAGGTGACTTAGAAACTCTGAAAATCTTCCGTCCTGGGTTCTGTTTTTGGCAATGAGAGGGGTTGCCCGATAAATTACTCTTTTATTTGCTCTTTTCTTTGCATTACTAGACAGAGTCCACTTTTAGATTTAAGTAGAAATCCTTTGTAAGCGCTTTAAGAGTTGGGTTGAAAAGAGTGACCCTATTACCTCTCGTGCCTCCATTCCAGTGACCGTCACCTGTTCCCTCGATTCCCACTTCTGCTCAGTCCTGAGCTGTGAGGTTGTGGAGGAAACCAAGACCTCATGCTTCCATGGAGGCGGGACTTCAGCACCAGCTGCTGTTGGTGTGGCCCTTGCAGGAGACGGCGATTTCACAGATCTGATTGGAGAAGAGGACAGTCCTCTTCCAGCCGGAGACACTGACCTGATGGAAATGTGAAAATATAAAAAACATCAGTAATATTCTAATGCCAATAATCTTACCAAGAGTTTTTACACACATGTCAAACTCAAACTGGAGGTTTCCTGACTAGGTCATATGAGTCTTTCACAGTGCTGATTAGGAATATTTTTCAGGATTTCAATGCAAGTCATATACAATGCAATACCTCCAAAATGATCCATTTGAGAGTGCGGAATAGTGTATTTAAAGCACACCTCAAGCGAGAGGCATATTGAGACTCCAATATTGTTTTCCTTTTGAACAATGTAAATTGCCTGGCAGTCCTGCTGGTCCTCTGCCAACAATTCATTTTTCCATACACCCTGAACAAGCATGAAGATCAGATCTGACTGGATTACATGAATGCTTGCTCCCGGTGTGATTCAGACACTACTACAGCCAAAGAGATAAACAGGGCTGCCAGGCAACTGGTGTTGCTTAAAAAGAAATAGATATGTCAGCCTCTATATCCCTGTAACTTCAGGTGTCCTTTAAACAGGTTAAACTTGATGGAGGTATATCTTTGTTCAAACAAAATCAACTATTTAAAGTACTACAAATCCTTGCATCACACACACTAGTATTATTATTATCATCATTATTATTATCATCATCAATTATTTTAACAGTGCCATCATCTTCCATGGTGCTGTGCAAAGCAAATTTGGACAATAACTCCTCCCCCACACCCACATTTCTATGTTCTCCCTTCCTTCTGTTGCCTTTGCATCTTATCACTGATTCTTCCACTCCCCTTGCATTTCCTTTCTTGCATTTTCTGGGTTAACCACATGATGTCACTATTTTACCTTGATTCAAACTGAAAGGCTTTGCAAGATCTATGTTCCTGTAACAGCAAAACAAACTTGTTCTAACTTTGCACTTAAATAAAACCTGTTGTGAAGGAAAGATGAAGGCAACTATATTTTTTTCCTTTTTTTTTCTTTTTTTAAATGACATTGCCTGGCTGTCCTGCTGATCTTTTGGCTTCAGTAGTTTCAGAGTCTGGAATTTCTTTTGCTCATGCTAGGCATATATAAACTGCACCATTTGCAGTTTATTTTTATTAAAAGTGATCTTTGTAAATTTCCATAACAGACTAAAGCTGAAATTGCAGTTTTTTCTGAGCCTGAAACCTGAGCCTGAGATCGGCCCAGTGCACACGAAAAACCTCTAGCAGATCTGCAAAATGCTGCACGTTTTTGAAGCAGATTTCAGAGTGATTCTAGGCATGTTTTCTAAACATGCCTAGCGTTTTTTGGAACGTTTTTGTGTAACAGATGTCATATTTTGTTACAGTAAAGCTGTTACTGAACAGATTCTGTAACAAAAACGCCTGGAAAACCGCTCTGATCTAGCGCTTTTCAGAGCGGTTTTCCACTTTCCTATACTTTTACATTGAGGCAAAAACGCCTCAGAAATCTAAAAAATGCTGCAGCCCCCAAGTTTGCGTTTGTGGAAAAAACGACCCGCTCTGGTGTGCACCATCCCATTCACTTTAATTAGCCAAGCGGTTTTCCCCCTGCAAGCATTTTAAAAAACGCTCCAGAACAGCTCTAGTGTGCACCAGCCCTCACTCACATCTTGCTGTAGGAGTAATTGGCTGCACAGAGAAGGTGACTATAACTCATTTCCACACCTGAATTAATCCATTCTGACACTCCAGTCTAGCATTTTCTGTTAAAACGCCATGGAATGACCGTGCTTCATATGCACCTTAAGAAAAACTAAAGCAAGCTGAGATAATATTTAATCCCTGCAGTGTATAGAGCTGAACTGAATGGACTGTCCTTTTTTCTCAGCAATAACAGTCACTTAATCACTTTAAAGTGTACTTCTGGGGAACAATCAAAAACGAATACATACCTAATGATGTAAAGTTATAATGCTCTTGCACATTGTGTTAGTAATAAGTGTCCTTAGTGTCTCATTTTAGCCTGGTTCAACCCCTTGAAGAAAACTGCCTTTTCTCTATCTCAAGCACTGGAGAGAGAGAAAAGACAGAGGCATTTTTCTTCAAGGAGGTTGAGCTACGCCCCGGAACCTGGCTGAACTGCAGCTCCAGAGCAACTTATTTCTAATATTTCTAACACAATGTGGCAGGGCAATATAAGTTGACATTATTAGGTACAGTGCTGTATCTGTTATTTGTGCGGCTCCAATATCCACAGAATTCCGATTTCCAAGTTTCCGCTGCATCTGCATTTTGCGGCAGTAATCAGAATACTGCGGAAATACTTGGAAACTTTAGACTAACCACAAGACTCGGAAGCACTGGACCAATCAGAAGATCAGTATTGTACTGCGGAAATTGGATTACAGCAGAATTGTTAAGCCAATCAGAGAATGCAGAAGTTTACTCTGGTTGCCGTTCGGAAATGCAGATCCCGCAGAATAGCGTACATCTGCCAAAAATAGTGGCATTTTTACACTTACAATTAACTTCTTGGAAAGCAAAAAATCCGTCAAAATCCAAAATCGATTTCCAACCATCCCTACTTTAAAGGCATTTGACCACTATTAATTCTGTTTTTGAATGTACTTGATCTAGGATCAATCACAAGTTTTCAAACACGAAACACTGCATATGAACCTTTTGTATTAGCCTAAGAAATCCAGCAGGTGGCATCCTACTTGACTTTTCTGAACAGCAGCCAGTAATTGTTTTATAACACTGTGTATTATTGGCCTAAGCCAGTCTGTCAAATGGCCTAGATGGAATAAGTGGGGAGGGGGAGCAGTGAGTAATTCCTGAATGACTCATAAGGCTGCTAATAAGCAAGTATCACGGTGACCGTGTAACCTGACATTTAGAGCATCAGTCAGGATCGCCAAGATCTCCACTTGCTGGGTGTGTTGAGCTCCTGTGAAATAACCAAACTAAGCCAGTCTGTCAAACAGCTGAGATGGAATAGAGAGGGCAATGAAGATGGAAGAGATGACTCATGCCCGAATTAGTCATCGGTCAACATTTAAGGCAAACTGATCTCACAGCAGCCATGGTAAATGACATTTAAAGTTTTCAGACTGGAATACTTGACAATCCACCTGCTGGGTGTATACAAAATAAATCAATAATATTTAGGGAATTAATAGATTTTAAAAAAAAGGGTTTGGAACTTAATGTGCATTATGTACATATCTTTTACAGCAGAACTGCAGTGGCCGTTTATACTGTGTTTAATATCAATGCTGTGGACTTCCACTAACAAATGCATCATTGCACAAGTAACATTTGTTTTGAAGATAGAAACCTTTACTTTCATTTTTCTCTGGGTTACGGTCACATGACTATGCCTACAAGAAGCACCTGAACCAGAGGCTTGCGGGGAGTAAATCCAACATTAAAAGATGAGAAAGTTCTCTGCCAGCATGGATCTGAGACAGCCATTTCCTACAGACACAATCATAAGACGAGAACATGGAAGAAATGAAAGTAGAGTTTTTCTTAGTTCTCTATTTCCTCCCCTTTCTTTGGTGCATTTCCATCACTTACAGCGCAAGGCATCTGTGCATTGGCAGCTTTAGAAGCTGCATGGTGATTTATCAGGAGAATTTTATGATATGAAATAGAATGAAGTACTGTCTCCAACATGTTTTATGATATGTCTCCTCTACCTATACGCAACCTATGCACGTATTTGTGCTTTTGACACTGTCTAAGTGTTCATTCAAATGTACATTGTACAGAAAAATAAGTGCTTTACTTGTGACTGTTATCAGCAAGGTAGGAAAAAGAACAACAGAAATCAGGCAGTAAAATAGATAGCACACACACAAAAGAAATGCTCACTCCCTGACAGCACTCTGCCACATATATAGTCTGCAGACTGCCCATCGGCCAATAAGAAGTGCAAATACATTACACCTAGTCTGAAGTACTTAATTAAGCAGAGGCTGAGCAATTCAGCCAATCGTTGGAGAGGGCCTCTCTGATTGGCTGAATTGCTCAGCCTCTGCTTAACTACAGACTAGGTGTAATGTATTTGCACTTCTTATTGGCTGACGGGCAGTCTGCAGACTATTTATGTGGCAGAGTGCTGTCTGGGAGTGAGCATTTCTTTTGTGTGTGTGGTAAGTTGAAGGAGTAGTGGGGGCAAGTTCCTGGTGGTGGCAGCTCCAGGGCTTGCCTGCGCTCCCTTATTGTGTTACATGCTGGTTTTGGGGTCCCGAGCAGTGGCAGTGTTTGGGGCCCCTGCCTGTCATGTGCACTAGTGTTTGAGTAAAATAGATAGCCTTGATGAGATCTGAAAAGAAAAAGATTTGATACTCATTCACAACTTCCTCTAGCAGCATAAATCCATCAGTCATGCGCAGAAGACCCATACTGGACACGACTGAGCCAGTTACTGGGCTGATGGCGGCTGAACGGCAGACCGTGGGAGGACGGCTTGGGACTAAGAAGGTTAATGTTGCTGGAGGAAGCCACGGGTGAGTATCAATTCTTCTTTTCAGATTTCTGGTCTACTTTAAGAGTCAAATACATGACGAGACACACACAATAACTCTCACTTCTGTTATATTAAGTAGCAATGTGTGACTGGACTGGCAAAAAGCTGGCTGTTGCCAAGCATTGGGAGAATCTAACTGTCACCCTTCCCAGAAAATATCTGTTGGGGGTTTATACTGTGTCTTATAGAGAATATTTTCCAGACTTACAGCCAGTACTGTCCCCTGGGTAGACATGCTGCATTCTCCATAATGTCAAATAAACAATAATGCCAATACAAAGAGCAAGAGCCCCTCATGTGTGGCTGCATTAGATTGCTTGTAATCACAGTACTGTACTAAAAAATACCACCAGCATGTTCACATAAATTACTTATTGTTGCTATAATCTTTGATTGAACTATTTCCTAAAACGAATAACCCCAAAATATCGAATTGCTTTTTACCTGACAGGTGAAGGTATTGGAGCTTTCACAGATCTCAAAGGTGATGGAGACTGGCGTACCGGTGATGGTGACTGCTGCCTCACCATCTGGACCTTAGTAGGAATCACTGGCGGTGTCGGCGACTTTGATAAAGGTTTTGGAGGAATTCTGGGAGGAGTCTTGTGTGGCAGTTGCCCTTCAAAAGTCAACTCAACTGTGGCACTGGCTCTTGAATCAAAATGAGCCTCTACTCTCTGTAAAAAGGAAAAACTCATTATATTACAGGGGTCTTCATTTTCCACCAAGCTCAAATTACACAAATTTCAAGTGAACCCGAGGTAAAAATAAACTGATGAGATAAATTGTAAATTGTATCTACCCTCTTACGTCTTCTTTTTTTTAGATATCCCACAGTTTTATTTTATGATTAAAAACGTAATGTTTTACGGTAGTATGCTCAATGGCACAGTCTTTCAAGTGTCACAGAGCTAAAATACATGAACTATTGACATTTATATATCATCTGAACGTAGAAGTTGTTCTCTTCCAGGAAAGAGTCTTAAGGCTGTAATTCCTTATCAGAGGGTTACGCTAGAGTCTGACTAGGTCCTAAATAACTCTTTCAGAAAAATATTTTTTTCACTGACAATCACTGGGAAATAATACTATGCAGAGATTCACTGAAGTTTTGTACTCTACAGAAATTCCCTAAAATTTGGTAGTTTACGGATATTCACCGAGACTTGTTATTCTCACCTTTACAAGGTGTAAAGCTTAAAGAGAAACTCTGACCAAGAATTGAACTTTATCCCAGTCAGTAGCTGATACCCCCTTTTACATAAGAAATCTATTCCTTTTCACAAACAGGCCATCAGGGGGCACTGTATGACTGATATTGTGGTGAAACCCCTCCCACAAGAAACTCTGAGTACGTACTCCTGGCAGTTTCCTGTCTGTGAACCTTGCTGCATTGTGGGAAATAGATGTTTACAGCTGTTTCCAACTGCCAAAAAAGCATGCAGCAGCGACATCACATGCCAACAGTATAAATGTCACCATGTAATAAATGTCAGAATGTAAATCAGGGATTTAAAAGATTTTACAATGGGCAAACACTGACTAAATCATTTATACATAATTATTGTAAAAATGAAGCACTTTTTTATTACATTATTTTCACTGGAGTTCCTCTAAGGCTTATACACACCTACCAACAATTTGCCTAATAGTCTTCCAAACTTGTCTGTTGGAAGATAAGTTGGGCGTGTGTACGGCTGAAAAACAACCAGATGACCAACTGAAAACCGGTTGTTTGCCAGATCCAACCGGAGGATCAATCAGACCAACTATCATGCAGATTGAAATGTGTGTACAAGTCTTTTAACCTACTTGCCGGTTATTCCGAGCTCAGCTCGGGGTAACCTGCGTAGGAGGATTTCTCAGGCCCCGCTGGCCCGATTTTCAAAAAAAATGTTTCCCTACAAGCATCTAGCACTTTGCTAGCTGCATGTGGTATGCGATCGCCACCGCTACCCGCCTATTCGCCGCTACCCACCGCGCTGAGCCGCCCCCCCCCCAGACCCCTGTGCAGCCTCGCCAATCAGTGCCAGGCAGCGCTGAGGGGTGGATCGGGATTCCCTCTGATGTCCCGACGTCCATGACGTCGGTGACATCATCCCGCCCCGTCGCCATGGCGACCGGGGAAGCCCAGCAGGAAATCCCGTTCTGTACGGGATTACCTGCTTACTCTGATCGCCGGAGGCGATCGGAGTGGGAGGGGGGATGCCGCTGCTCAGCGGCTATCATGTAGCGAGCCCTGGGCTCGCTACATGATTTAAAAAAATAAATAAAGTGCTCTGCTGCCCCCTTGCCACGGGAATTGGACCGGCAAGGGGGTTAAACAACTTTGTTGTTTTTGAATGCAAACATGTTGTGAAGTTTGTTGTTTAGCTTGCATGTACTGTATTTCAGTGAGTTGGTTGTTTAGTTGGTTGGCGTTTGTGTGCGTACTTGTCATGTAAACAACTTGTTGTGTGGTTGGTCATGTTGTGCGGTTGGCTGTGCATTACGTTGGACGTGTGTATGAGTCTTTATTCAAGTTGTACACAATTGCTTCTGTTCCCATTGTTTTTAAATGCAAATTATAAAAATATCCAAACTTGTTTCTTTAGCTCAATATTGTTGTATTCTAAGCACCTGTTGTGTTTGGTTTACTGTAATGTATAGCATGTTATGATACAAACACTAAATTAAATGATAAATAACTAGGAAAAAAATGATGTGAAAATACAGTAAGCACAGTGCTGTGCCATACAATATAACAACACAAGAGCTGTAATGTTTTCTGCATGATAACAGATAGAATGTTGATCATCTGAAGCAATTAAGGGGATGTTTAGTTTACCTTTTCGAAACGTGCTTGTCTTGTTTGGGTAATCTGAGCAGTCGATACAAGTGTCTTAGTCTTTTTGGCAGGTATTTCTTCATCAGCTGTTTAGAAAAATGTAATTTTAATCAGGATATTGAAAATGTATTCGATGAAGCAATACACAGAAAAACACTATATCAAGCTACGGGACATGACAGGCGTGAAAGAGTTTAGACGATTACGGCACTTTGTATGGGAGTCGTAGGGGATCTAAAAGATTTGATCTGTTCTTATCGCCCGTGCATCGCAAAGCGCTGTTTGTCTAATCTCGCACACATACTCACGTCGCAAGACCACAGACACGATTGCTTGTTGCAAGAGAAATGTCAATTGCATGAAAATAATTTTTAAAAAAATGTGACGAGGGTACGTAGCTTCAAGGATCCCAAAGAGTCATGATGCCATGATGCTGAGCAAATACAATGAAGTTAACAGTCACATTGGGGTGTATGCACTAAACTGCGTTAAGCAGAATTAGGTGTGGAAAGTTTTACCGCATAATGAGTAGAGCAGGATGCAATACAATGGGCTTGATTCACAAAGCGGTGCTAACCTACTTAGCACACCTAAAGACTTTTGGGCGTGATAACCATTGCACTAAGTAGGTTAGCACCGTTTTGAGGAATAAACTTGCGCGCAAAGTCCCGCGCGAAAATTCGGGTGGGCGCAGAAAGTTACATAGGGTTTAATGGGCGCATAAAACTTTACGCTCGCAAAACTTTATGCGCACTAAACTTTATGCGCGTAAACTATTACGCGCGCATTAGCACGCGAAGAGGCAGTTTGCACGTGATAAGCAGCTTTTCACCGGCGTGCTAACAGTTAGCACGCTTTTGTGAATCAAGCCCATTATATGCAATGTGGCTCACTCTACTCATTGTGCAGTAAGACTTTAGGCACGCAATTCTGTTTAACGCAGTTTATTGCATACGCCCCTTTCTTTCATAGGGCGGGCTTAATGTGGCCAACCCTACCCTGATTTGAAATACATTTCTTGCAGAAGATGACCACACCACAGTGACCAACTCTGCACTGTATAAGCTATAACTGGTTCCCATCTGGGTCTGGATAAGCCAACACCCAGGGAACCATAGCCTGCTTCAAACCAAATCTCTGAACCAGTCTCCTGTATGTAGAGAATATGTGAGCATAGCAGGCAACAGTTACAGACTGTCTGCAGCTGAACTGCCAACCAGTATTCTAGAACTTAGCCAGCAGTTGTCTTGTTCCTGACCTCCACAGGCTTGCTTCATGTTAACCAAGTCCAAGTGCTTATTGTGACCCTATGTGAAACATGACACAGTGGTCTCTACAGTTAGGCCTAATTTTAATACAGCCTTACCATTTTCTCTACAATGCTCATCTTCTACATAGAGTTGTGACTGGTTTCTCTGCTCTCAGTACTTTGCTGGTACCACCACAGCCATGTCTCACCTGCTACCATGATCCACAACTGCTCAACTGATCCACATGCTCCACAACTGAGCAGAGGCTGGCTTATCATGATGTGACTGTAACAGGAGCATGACTATGCCAGTGAATCCATGGCCTAGCACAGCCAACTTTAAGAGGCTGGTTTTGTGTTAAGAGGGGGAGATGGGTGCAGATGTTTTTGTGGCATAGCCATGCTTCCTTCCCATCTACACGACTATAGGCCAGTCCTCCTTACCCGTGTGGATGCCTTTTATGGTCAGGTGAGTGGGTGGGAGCATGGCCCTGCTCCTGAACCAGGGAGTACAGGTGGGACTATGCAAAGTGACAAAACAGACCCACTTGTCAAATCCAGCACTGTAGGAAGGCAGGTAAAGCGGAACTCAATGGCGTCTTGCCCTTAACAGACACTATACCATGTATAACACTAGTTTACTACAAGAGAGCAGGCTCTGTTGTTTGTCATTCCATGCTATTTCTAGTCCATGTCTTAGAGAACAGATATCCTCAGGGTAGCGTGAGGGATATCATTTTTTCGAACAGCCAGACTGCAACATAGCCTATGGTCAAGAATGATACCGTATGACTGTAACCTACTGTAACCTTGGTATTTTAACTATTCCAACACAAACTTGAATTAAAACATTCCTACTTGGAACTTTTATGATGTACCTTGAACTGTGAGTTCAGCTGTTGAAGTAGCACGTCCGACATTATTGGTTGCATTTACAGAATATGTTCCGGAATCTTCAGGGTACGCTTCTGCAATGATTAAACTGTAGAGGTCTCCATCTTGAAGGATCTGGAAATCAGGGGAGCTGTGGATTTCAGCTCCCTCTCTGTAGAACTTAACCACAGGTGTAGGGATTCCACTCACTCTCACGTCAAGTCGAACTTGACTGCCTTGTCTTACTGTCGTTGTCTGTAGTCTTTGTGTGAAGTTTGGGGGAGCTGTTTCGGCTACGGATAAGGAAAGAGATGTCACATGATTACATTGCTTGCCACACTGGAGTCCAACCATAAAATACAATGTTTCTCACACAGCAAAGATTCTTACACACACCTCAGCACAAAATTTTGTTGTGGATAGCATAAAAAAGGCAAGAAGAACCACTTTCAAAATTTTTCTTGACTTGCTTTTTGCCTTGAAAAGATTTGGAGTAAATGTCTCACACAGACAGCAATAAACCATTTGTTGTCAAATATAGAAGAATTACAATGGCTTTAAAAGTTTTCTTGCTGACATTAGCTTCCGGGGGCCACCGAGCTTCATGTTAGAGTCCCGATGGTCACCAGTACAGATAAGAAATTGTCAGTGGGATCCAAAACATTTGGATGTGTATACAAATTGGAACTGTCAAATCAAAGGCACTATCTTTCAGTTTCAACAGCCCACATCCAAGCTGCATAAAATTTGAAATAATGCAAGCCATACTTAATTGTATCTCTTGATCTCATTTTTAGTCAAGATAATCAATTCTCTTAGAAGAATTTCTCCTGCAAGGAGAATTCATGAAGAAGCACATGCCAGTTCACCAGAGGATTGTTTTGCACTTCTCCAATTGGCTGGCCATGATCATGTGAGCACACCTTACATTTTCTCCTTGTGAAGACCAATTGTGAGCAATTCGGGAAATACATATGGATCAGAAACATTGAACATGTGCTTCTTTATGAATTCCCCCTGCAGGAGAAATTCTCTAGGACAACTGATCTTCGCTAGTCTTCAGTACTGGGAGTACCTTAACGTGACACAGACAGCAATAGCACCTGTTCTCCATGCTTTCCAAAATTAATAAAATAAACTTTCTTTGGAGTCTACTCAGTTACCACAGCTAGATTAGTTCTACAGGTTTAATTCAGTAGGAAAAGTAATAGTTTATGGGATCACTGTCTTGAAAAAAAAATGTGTACATGTACTTATAAGTACATTTCTCCCAGAATAAAATGTAGTATAAATTACTATGTTCCTGTTACTAACAGTAGGCAGTAAAAATGTTCAACTAATACACCTCCTCATGGGGTATTCTCAGTATCTCCTTTACTTTTACAAAAGCAATCACTGGAAAAAATCTATACAAAGATGTCGGCTAGCCTCCCTACTCATTAGCACACTATTTTGGCAGTTGGACTGAGCAACTATCATTCAGTAAGTGCTTTTGCAAATAAAGAAAACACTGAGAGTCCCCCATGGAGATGCACTAGTCCAAAACTTGTCAGATCTGTCAGACTTTTACTGCTTACTGTAAATAAGATAAGAAACAAGTAATTAATAAAGCATTTTATTCTGGGAGAAATGTACTTATAAGTATGCATGCACATGTTCATTGTATATTTTTTCATGATAGTGATCCTTTAATGTTCAACATCAACACAATCATTTATGAAGATAGGTCAAAGCAGAAGTCAGGAACCTTTTTGGCTGAGACAGCCATAAACGCCACATATTTTAAAATGGAATTCCGTGAGAGCCATTATATATATTTTAAACAGGGACAGTAGGGCTCACGTCCCTATTGCCATGGTGATGTGCATACAGTTGATCCGCTGGGCAGCGGACGTGTCAGACACATCTTCAACTTCTCTTGGGTTTCAGCAACATCAGCAATTTCCCCGAGAGCCAGACAGGAGAAATACCGACTAACAGCTTGTACAATTAGCTAGCTGACTTGGGGGTTGACTCACTTTGTAGGACGCGAACCCCGCACTTTGGCCCAATAGCCTGCCTGT
This sequence comes from Hyperolius riggenbachi, assembly GCF_040937935.1. Taxonomy (NCBI): domain Eukaryota; kingdom Metazoa; phylum Chordata; class Amphibia; order Anura; family Hyperoliidae; genus Hyperolius; species Hyperolius riggenbachi. Next base: position 242,556,832 of record NC_090652.1, on the reverse strand, counting down.
CAAGTGACAGGCAGCCTATTGGGACAATAAAAGTGTGGGGATCTCGTCCTACCAAGTCAGTGGACCTGACAGGGCCCAGTGAGGGACAATTGGAGCAACCGATGATTTTGGGGTAGAGCGAGTAAGTTAGTAGTGCATGCTACAGCAGTAGCATGCCTACATTGAAAATTGTATTTGTGCTGCCATACTAAGCTGCGCTGCTTGAGCAGTGTAGCTTAGTGAATCAACCCCTACTGATTTGTATGTGAGCCAGATGTAGCCATCAAAAGAGCCAAATCTGGTTCCCGGGCCATAGGTTCCCTACCCCTGGGTTAAAGAATACCTGAGAATATGAGCTGCTGGTGGTACTTAAACTAGACATGAACTCTTGCACTGGACAGAAGGAAAACATTTGGAAATGCACCCTGTGTGTATTTAGAGAGTTTAGCCTGTCTAATTCCCCCTCATCTGTGACTAATCACAAATTGTAATTTGATCACTTAGCTGTGTCACCTGACTGCCACAGCAGAGAGCTCATTTGTAAATACAGTATGTTAACAATATGTCTGCACCTATGAAAGCAGGAAGTAGACAAACTGCAGATTTATTGCAGGATGCGGTGTGGCAAAATTGCTGTACTGCAACCGCAGCCTAATGTATCCCTATATATATATATTATATTATATATATTATATTATATATTATATATATTATATTATATTATTATATATATATATGTTCACACTACCTACGCTGCGCGAAAAGTGCCCGATCTAATGCTAGTGCCAAACTGTGTGGCTTCTGGGGCGAACTAGGGCGATCTGCGTTGGCCCAGAAGTCATGTTAGTCTATGGCGACACATGGATTTTAAAAATGTTGATTTCACAATGTTATGACATGCATGTGCGGAAGCGGATTTTTACAATACACTTCCGTGCACTTCCGCATTCCCGAAGCAGGAAGTGACCGCAAGCGCACATCACTTCCTGCTTGGCTGGTGGCCAGACAGGGGACACCGCTTACTAACGCAGTGTTCCCTAAAGGCCTGTTTTTGGCGGTGTGGTGGGGTGCGCACTGATGTCGGTTTATAGTGTGAAACCGGCCTCAAGGTTATTATGCTGTTGCTTATCTTTTAGAGCTGAGATGAAGTTCTGAGTTCAGGTCTGCTTTAAGAACTGTAGTTGAGAACCAACATTAGAACTAGTGTACCTACATTTAGATTATTCAGTTCTTCATACATGCCTTTTTTAAAGAACTATTCCTTGTTTGAAATTTCAATGTGATTGTATGGAACTATGCACACTTTCATTTGTAATTGCTCTTGACATGTTGCTTTGCATTGCATTTATCTAAATGTAGCATGTGTTGTTATGCTGCCTTTGAAGTGCTTCTTTGACTCTTCTGAGGTTAGTCTGGATAAAGACAATGCAAATGCACCTTCTGAAGGTAAACACAAACACAATTCAAATGCAAATAAGATGCGTTCAACAGTGCTTTGAACAGCTACTCTCATTTACATCTGCTTTAGATGCCAATTACCGTGAAATATACTTAAGCTGTGTTAGGCAATATAAAAAATCACATTTGTTAAAAAAAGATTCAGCTTAAAGAGACACTGAAGCCACTTTAAAAACTTGATTTTACCTGTTATTTAGCTTAATGAATATGGCCAGTGCTAAAACGCCACATTCCCGCGGCAGAACGAGGGTTTTATAACCCCCAAATCCTGGGGCAAAAATCCATGCTTTCACTTGACAAAGAGCGGTTTATCCGTTCGAAACGGCGACAGTCCGTTGTGATTGGAATTGGGCTGCAATGGAGGCGTAACCTATTCTGGAGGAAGTCCTCATGCTAGTGTTTGCAGCTAAGAGCTATATCTACTATTAAGAGCTATAGTTACATTCTGGGAGTCCAGATGTCATGGCTATTTTTGTTCACTCTTTTTGTGAATAAATACCCTTCTTTTTAAGAATTGGCAAGTGCTGGTCATTTTTACTTTTTTGGGGCAAAAATCCATGACTTTTAGTCGTGGAGTTTGCTGCCCGGGGAGGAAGAGCTTAGCACTGTAGCTCTGCCTCCATTAGCGTCAATCCTCAGCTGATCGCCGCCTCTCCCCGTCCCTCTCAGTGAAAAAAGACTGAGAGGGGCGGGGAGAGGTGGCGATCATCGGGGATTGACGCAAGCGCTAAGCTCTGCCTCTACGAGGAAGTGCTCCTCGGTTTTCACCCAGGGATTTGGGGGTTATAAAACCCGACCAAGAATTGAACTTTCTCCCAATCAGTAGCTGATACCCCCTTTTACATGAGAAATCTATTCCTTTTCACAAACAGACCACCAAGGGCCGCTGTATGACTGATATTGTGGTGAAACCCCTCCCACAAGAAACTCTGAGGACCGTGGTACTCCTGGCAGTTTCCTGTCTGTGAACCTTGTTGCATTGTGGGAAATAGCTGTTTACAGCTGTTTCTAACTGCCATAAAAGCATGCAGCAGCTACATCACCTGTCAACAGTAAAAATGTCACCATGTAATAAATGTCAGAATGTAAATCAGGGATTTAAAAGATTTTACAATGGGCAAACACTGACTAAATCATGTATACTGTACATAATTATTGTAATAATGAAGCACTTTTTTGATTACATTATTTTCACTGGAATTCCTCTTTAAGCTAATAACAGGTAAAATCAAGTTTTTAAAGTGGCTTCAGTGTCTCTTTAAAGCGGAATATAACCCTGCATTTCAACTTTGCTGTAAAACATTATTTACAGCATATTATATGCAACCAGCATTTTTTTTTACTAGACCAGCATTGGAAGGGTTAAACACAGAGGTTTAAAGTTCCTGGAGAGATATGCAGAAGTTCAGATAGATACATTTTACTAAATAGAATGTAACAAGTGATAAATGTTACACACTCTTTGGCTGTCCTCCAGCTCCTTCTCAGTCAGAGAGAGTGAGTCTGTATCTATGTATCTATGTCAGCTTCGGATGCGTCTGCAGTTCTGTCCAGGAACTTTAAAGTTCTGTGTAACCCTTCCAATGCTGGTCTAGTAAAAAAAAATGCTGGTTGCATATAATATACTGTAAATAATGTTTTAGAGCAAAGTTGAAATGCAGGGTTATATTCCACTTTAAAGAAACATATTTGTAAAATAACCTCTAATAAAGCCTGCAAACACTAAAATGATCTGCTTACATCTGTGACATTTACCTGAGGTAAGCTACTTTATTGGCGTTGCTTCTATGGTTACTTATAGCATCTTTCATCTTATGATGTACCTATGCATGCTCCTTGACTCCGCATGCATAGTGTGCATGTTATAAGTGACAGCACTCAGGTGCGCACTAAGGTGCGCACTCGCCTAACAACTGATGTGTTGCCATCTGGGATAAGACCCAATCCCCTTAGGCGACATTGCTGGGCTGGCCAGTACAGACGTGTGTCAGCCAACACAGGTTCTGTTGCAATTCAGGGGGGAGGAGGGATGAGTGAGCAGCATGTGTGTGACGTCACACTGTGGGCAGGGAAGTGGCATCTTCAGAGAAGTTGGCTGTCACTCAGCCAAATTGATCTGCCAGCGGATTGCTTGCCGAGCGGCCGTTGCTGGTCAGGGGGCCTCTACACACGCCTGACTATTGGTTGAGACTAAACTTCACCTCCTCAGCGGTAAGCCCGAGCTGAGCTCGGGCTAAGCTGCCACGGAGGATTTCTCAGCCCCTTGTGGGCCGATTTGCACAATTTTTGCTTTGTTACACGCAGCTAGCACTTTGATAGCTGCGTGTACAAGCCGATCGCTGCCGCTCCGCGCCGATTCGCCGCTACCCGCCATGTTAGAGGGCCCCCCCCCCACGAGTCCCCTTGCGCAGCCTGGCCAATCACCGCCAGGCTGCGCTAAGGGGTGGATCTGGACTCCCCCAGACGCCATGACGTGGATGACGTCATCGCGATCATCGCCATGACGACGGGGGAAGCCAAACAGGAAATCCCGTTCTGAACGGGATTTCCTGTTTGCTCTGATCGCCGGAGGCGATCGGAAGGGGTGGGGGGATGCCGCTGCACAGCGGCTATCATGTAGCCAGCGCTAGGCTAGCTACATGATTTAAAAAAATTAAAAAAAAGTGCTTTGCCGCCATCCTATCGGTTTTAATAGACCATCAGGGAGGTTAAGTCATTAAAAAGCTAGTATTTTTAGGTAGGCTCTGACCCATACAGTAGTACACTTGTTTCCAATAAGTAAATAAACAGTGCACCATGTTCTTCCATGTGTTTAGTGTATTAATAAGATGTACAGTACATAAGGATGAAAAGGTGAGTTCTAAGATAATTTTAGGATAATTTACAATGAAGGGAGGGGAGGATACACTTCTCTGATTCAGAAGTTTGGTTGTCAATCAGAGATTGGCACAAACTGTAGATAGTTTACTATCAACATAGGCACAAGATAACAGCCTACCTATATTGTACACAATGCACAGGGCGTGCCAGTATTGTAAATTGGGGCTACAGTTAGAAATGAAAGTATATTGCAACAGCGATCAGGATTTGTGTCTGCTGGTTGCAGTGATTGGATTCTGGCCCTGTTGGAGATGCAGATGGTTGGTTGGTGCAATTATTTTGCTTCAGTAATGTCACCAATTCCTACAAGACTGACAGTATAACTAAGTATGACATGTTATTTCTTTTATAAATGGTAACATGTAATGAGCAATATGTGGACAATTGTAATGTGAACTTCCTTACCGGTAACAAGTAGCTCAGCGGTACTAGTTGCTTGTCCTGCTCCATTGGCGGCTCTTAGGGAATATCTTCCACTGTGTGCTGCTGTGGCGGCGGGGATCACGAGTTTAGCGCGGCCATCGCTAAACGAGATCTGCACGCCGGGCAGTGTTGCGGCAGAAATTACCTGGCCATCCCTAAACCAGCTCACCTCAGGAACTGGAAAACCTGAGGAAACAGAATAAACATTTCAAATTAAAGTCATCAAAAAACAAGCAATGTTCTAACTTGGCTCATAGTTCAAACACGTTATTTCAGAGCTAGTTCTATAGTTCTGTGTAGTAGCAGGTGGTCGCAGTGCACATGACCAGACTGATCTGTCAGGCCTAATGCAAAGAAGGTTGGTGCAAAGGGGAAGCAGTTGTCCAGAGCAACCAATCACAATCAGTGTTTCATTCAGCAGCTCCAATCTGATTGGTTGCTCTGGGAAATTACACTTCCTCTGCATATGATGGCCACACTTCTTACTGTATATGTGATAGGCCTGCAGTCTGTGGGGGTTACCAAAAGGAGTCAGAGAGGGGGTGTGAACATAGAGAGGGGGTGTGAACATAGGGGGAGGGGCAACAAAGTTTTGTAGGGAGGCCCCATGATTTGTAGCTACCCCATGACTAATGGGGAATTTAAACACAGATTTCAACTTTTTTTTTTAAATGTACTAAAACAGAAATCTGGAATCTATTTGTGGGTGCCAGATTTGTTGCACAGCTTCTAAATTTCACAAATGGTGGCCATTAACTGTACTATTCCAAGACCAATCGATCGTTTCCGGCTGCCACAGTAATCAATCAGAAACGATTGATAGTACTCCGTCTAACCAATTCAATCAGATCGATGGGATTGATCCAAAAAAGGGATTGTTTCCATTAATCTGATCTCATTAGCTAGTGGGAAATCGGCGGTTAATGGCACAATTAATCAATTCTGATTGATTATCAGGGTGATTGGCTGCAGAATTGTATCGTTAACGGGCACCATAAGAGAGAACAAAATTGTAATCACCATCTCTTACACAACAAAAGTCCAAGTAAAGAATACAACACTAGCCCTGTTGAATAAGTATGACATGCCATATATCATTTGGCAGTTAAAGGACAACTGAAGCAAGTGTAATATGGAGGCTAATATATTTATTTCCAATTTACATCACAATTGTTCAGTATTTATATGCATAATTGACACTGTAAAATTGCTCAGTATTTTGTGATATAAGATTTTTGCTTTTATGGCTTATTCTATAGTCATCCTCCTATTGAGGGTTGTTCACTATGGTATCATATTGAGGTTGTATGAGGTATTGTAATTTTTGTATTAGTGAAATATTGAATTATTATGTACACCGCTGCTGTCACCTTTGGTGATTTTTAATGGATTTATATATGTTTACTATTTACCAATAAAGTTTTGTAATTTTTGGAAATACCTTGAGTGGTCTGGTGCTGCATAGTGGGCGCTTTCTCTTTGTTTTTTCATGCTTTTATTGCCCAATTAGCACATGCCTCTTAGTAGTATAAAATCATAATATTTTAGATGGTACTTGTCCATAATTGTTGTTTAAAATTATTGTCAGATCTGACAGGTTTAGCTGCATGATAATAATAATAATAATAATAATAATAATAATAATAATAATAATAATAATAATAATAATAATAATAATAATAATAGAGTTATTCAGACACTAGATCAGCAGGACTGCCAGGCAACTGGAATTGTTTAAAAGAAAATAAATATAGCAGCCTCCATACTATTCTAACTTAAGTTGTCCTTTAATGTAAAGCTACAATGGGAGCACTTTGTGTCAACACAACAAGAAACGAAATACATAAAGAGCTGACATACAGCATAAGCCTTTCCCCATAGTAGAAAGATTTATTAGTATAATTATTTAAGTCCCTACAGGATTTGCTTCCACGCCTTGAGGAAGTCTCCCCAGCAAACAGCAAGAAAAACCTAACAGACAATTTCATAGTTTCCACTCTAATAATGATAATAAACTCTTAGCTTAGTTAGGCTGGGTTTCACAAATGAATCCTCTTTTTCATACTGCAAATGATAAAATTATTTCTACCAAGCACCCAGCAGATGGCGCTGTTGATCATCTCATGTTTAGTAGTCAGAGAAATAATTCAGTATGACTCCAAGCTCTGTAGTCTGTGGAACACTCAATGCGCTTGATTCATTAAGCTGCACTGTTAAAGAGAACCCGAGGTGGGATTTAATTATGTTAGTGGGGCACAGAGGCTGGTTGTGCACACTAACACCAGCCTCCGTTGCCCCATGGTGTGCCTCCTGGACTCCCCCTGCGCGCCGCTATACCCCCCGCAGTGCTAGCGACACACAGCGTGTCGCCAGCACAATGTTTACCTTCTCCTGTCTGTTAGCGCAGCTCCCCCGTCTCCTCCGTATCGGCGCAACCCGCCCGCGTCCCTTCCCTCCCGCTGATTGGAGGGAAGTGACACGGGCGGGTAGCGCCGATACGCAGGAGGCGGGGGAGCGGCGCTAACAGAAAGGCATAGGTAAACATTGTGCTGGCGACACGCTGTGTGGCGCTAGCACTGCGGGGGGTATAGCGGCGCGCAGGGGGGTCCTGGAGGCACACCATGGGGCAACGGAGGCTGGTGTTAGTGTGCACAACCAGCCTCTGTGCCCCACTAACATAATTAAATCCCACCTCGGGTTCTCTTTAAGCAGCGCACCTTAATGTGAAGGAGTGGCCACTATGCATGCCTTACATAGCAGCGCTCGCTGCTGTGTAAGGAGCGTGCCTTCCTTAGATAGGAGTGTGCCTTCCTTAGATAAGAGCGTGCCTTCCTATGCATAGGAAGGCACACTCCTATCTAAGGAAGGCACGCTCCTACCTAAGGAAGGCACACTCCTATCTAAGGAAGGCATGCTCCTACCTAAGGAAGGCACGCTCCTATCTACAGAAGGCACGCTCCTAAGGAAGGCACACTCCTATCTAAGGGAAGGCACACTCCTAAGTAAGGCACACTCTAGTCCTATATAAGGAAGGCACTCTCCTACCTAAGGAAGGCACGTTCCTACCTAAGGAAGGCACGCTCCTATCTAAGGAAGGCACGCTCCTAAGGAAGGCACGCTCCTATCTAAGGAAGGCACGCTCCTAAGGAAGGCACACTCCTATCTAAGGAAGGCACACTCCTATCTAAGGAAGGTACACTCCTATCTAAGGAAAGGAACGCTCCTACCTAAAGAAGGCACGCTCCTATCTAAGGAAGGCATGCTCCTAAGGATTAGGAAGGAACGCTCCTATCTAAGCGAAGCACGCTCCCAAGGAAGGCACGCTCCTAAGGAAGGCACGCTCCTATCTAAGGAAGGCATGCTCCTAAGGATTAGGAAGGCACGCTCCTGTAACGATCGGTGAAGCACAGAGAGGATGTGATTACCGGTGATCTGCAGTATCACTGAGAATACAGATGTATACCAGATTATAAGTGATCTGCAGTATCACCGATAATCTGATATACCAGCTAACCTCTGTTCACCTGAGTAGAGTGTAGTGTTTGGTGTAACAGTAACACTTTGAGGACTAAGCCTCAGCGCAGTAAGGTATACTGCACAGATTCCTTCCGAAGACCTGGACTCTCCAAGACGGGAGGAGTCAGGCTGCGAGTAGGAAGGATTGTCTAAAAGTAACACTCTGGAGGAAGTGTCACTGATAGAACGGGGAACCGCCCCCAACAGTGAGGTCGGTTCTCGAGGTCGGACAAGCCAGGTCGTACACACACGGACAGATAAAATACAATATCAAGAGGCAAAGGAGGAGTCAGGTACATTCAGGGTTCGGCAACAGGGTATCAGAAATATCGAGGTACAAGATCAGTAGGCAGAAGCAGAGTCTAAGGACGAGCCGGGGTTCAGCAACAGAGTATCAGAAATATCGAGGTACAAGATCAGAGTTCAGGAGGATAGTCAGGCAGGCAAAAGGTCAAAACAGATAATCACAATCAAACTAGTACTTTAAGCTATCAACAGAAACTAGCTAAGTGTAGGATTACAGCCCCAGCTGGTCCCGGCACACTTGCGTATCTGACTACGGATCTGGGTGCTCCCACGTATGTGATCGCAATGCCAGACAACCAGCAACTGAATAAGCAGCAGAATATATAGTTGCTGGACTCTGCTGCCCCGCCCGAACCATTCAGCCAATCATGAGTCCTGCAGGAATCAGCTGACCTTCCTGATCAGCTGACACTTCCTCTGCAGGTATAAAGGTCCTGAATTCAGGCCCGCGCGAGCATAGCTCTCCATCTGCCTAGGTGCACTAACAGACCCAGCCACACCAAGCACATGCTGCTGCATGCAAACAGCCGCTTTGCTGTCAGGACATGCAGCGGCTTTTCCGCGTTCCACCACACCACCAGACGCGTGCAAACCGCCGCGTAGGACGCGGAGTCAGCCGCCTAGCTCTTGGCACACGCGGCGGCTTTTCCGCGTTTCCTCACAGCTCCTATGTAAGGAAGGCACGCTCCCAAGGAAGGCACGCTCCTAAGGAAGGCATGCTCCTATCTAAGGAAGGCACGCTCCTCAGGAAAGCACGCTCCTATCTAAGGAAGGCACGCTCCTTACATAGCAGGAAGCGCTGCTATGTAAGGCATGCATAGTGGCCGCTTCTTCACACTAAGGTGCGCTGCTTTAGCAGTGCAGCTTAATGAATCAAGCCCATTGATACAATCTTTGTTGTGCAATCTTACCACTACATAATATGGACTACCTAAAGTATTAAGCAAATATATTCAGTTAATATACCATATTTTTGGGACTATAAGATGCTCCAGACTACAAGACGCACCTAGGTTTAGAGGTCAAAAATCGGGGGGAAAAAACAAAACCTGGTGCGTCATAGTGCAGGGGTGTCTTATGGACCTTCCCCCCAGAGCTGTCTCTAAGTTAATCTAAGCTACACTATAGTAACCCCTGCTGTCCCCACCAGTTACACTGCACTACACTACACTACACTAACCCCTGCTGCCCCCACCAGCTAAACTACAGTACACAACATTAACCCCTGCTGCCCCCACCAGCTAAGCTACACTACAATACACACTACACCAACCCCTGCTGCCACCATCCGGCTAAGCCACACGACACTACACTAACTCCTGCTGCCGCTATCCGGCTAAGCCGGATAACTGAGTTTAGGCGTGATAAGGGGCTTTTCACCAGCGTGGTGCAATGGTTATCACGCCTAAAGTCTTTTAGGCGTGATAACTGGGTTATCACCGCTTTGTGAATCAAGCCCCATGTGTGTTGTAACATACACATAGTTTTTATGCACTGCCGCATGCATACTCTCAAACGTAGCATGCGTAATATTGAAAGCTGACGGTAGCTGAGGCATAAAATGTGCACATAGCTTGTTGTCTTACACATGCGTGATAACATACACATTATCCAATGCACATTGGGGTGTGTGCAGTAAACTGCGTTATTTAGTCAGTTTTTACCCATTTTAAAATCTTTACTTTCCCTGATTTATGTTCCAAAATGTATCACAGGCAGCAACATCTTTAGTACTGGCAAGTGATCTCTGCGGAATGTTCATTACTGAGAGTTCTAATGCCAGTACAAAACATAGCTGGTCTCCCAGAATGCTCGGGGGGGGGGGGGATTCTGCATAATAAACAGTCTAGGATAAGCTTCAGTGGGAGGGTGGGGCTTCATACCAATATACAGCAATATATAGATATAGGAAGTGTTTATGATGCTGAAACCAGGATATTTAACGTAAAAATGAGTATCCTGAATAATTTACTGCATTATACTAAACTTGTTATAGTTCCTCTTTAAACAGAATTACATACATACACCATCATGTGATCATCCCTTAACTGAGCAACTCTTTGAGCCTTTAACCCATTACGAACTGCTGTATATAGAGCTGTACATATGTCATAGCAACATGTATTTACAATTAAAGAACACAATATATAGTTTTAACACCATCCTGTTTTTCTTGTTCATTCACACCCCACTGTCAAAACGTAAAACCTGCCATCTCAGTGAGTTCCTTTTTTTAGGTGAGACAGCTGGAGTCAGGGAGTGTGATTGACAGGACAAGTTGCTGGAGCGGTGACAAAGTTGGGAGATGTGGGCAAAGGATCATTACATCAAACCTTTTATAGAGAAACAGCTGTCTTCTATGTAGCTTTAGCGAGGATCAGCTTTCCAGAAATAGCAGGGCACAACCACTTCCAATATCATCTGATCCTTTCAACTGAACGTTATAGTGTGTCATTATTTCACTCCGCTGCCAAAGTCAGATCACTAAGCACTGGGGAGGCTGGAGACCAACTGCATGCTAAGGAGGCAAGGAGTCAGCACCCAAGTACCAGAACCAAGGACCACGTATTACAGCAAATCACGTAAACGATACCACAAAAGTATACAATTGGCTCATTTATATTCAAGACAGCAGTTAGAAGCAATGCCATATTCCATGCTGAGGTTTGCAGTAAATGTATATACTCAGATCCCTGACTTAAAGAGGAACTCCACCCCCCCCCACCGAAAATCTGCCAAAGGGGTGTGGCCCATCTATATAACTAAAAGGTAGTTTCAATACGGTATGGACGCAGTACTGTGCATGCGTATTACAACTGCATACTGTGCTTGCGGTGGGAGGGGGAGTGCTCACAGGACGTGCTGCATGGACAGCATGCACACACGGCAGTTTCTGTACAGATATGGGGGATTACTGGTTATGAATAGCAATTGTATTTTCAAAGAACTTTTTATAGTGATTTTAGCAGTTATGGAGCGATTTCTTGGGATGTTAAAGGGCTTTTTAATTTAATGCTAGAAATTTGTGCAGCTATTGCGACTCGTGCTTTTTTTGGTTCTGTGTAGTAAAATTGTTGCAAATTTGCTTCATATTAGCAACTGAAAAGCAGTGATCTTATAATTTGTATTAGAACGTAATCACTCCAAAAATGTTGCAGACACCACAATTGTGATTTTGGGAGATCACAATCACTCTTGTGGAATTGCTTTCATTGACTTTCGTTAGAGCTCCTGTGGGTCCCACCCCTTATACAACCCTGCCCCTCCTCTGAAGAGGCCTCATTTTAAGCCCTTTCGAAGAATACATTTGTCAAAGTTTCCAATATCTGGAGGATAGTATCATGCTAATATCACATATGGTAGGCCCTGATGCGCAAGCAGCCAGTAATATTGTCATGGCAATATTACCAGTAGTAACGCCAGCAGCAATTAACATAACCCATGGTAGATGGGTGATACAAGCATTGCTATGGTAATGCACTTTAAATTACTTTCTTAATGTGCATTAGGGCCCGTTTCCACTTGTGCGGTGGGAATCAGCGCAGTAAAAATTCGCAGGCGGATGCGAATTGCGCATGCGGTTATATGCGGTTATATGCGAATTTTCATGCGAATTCGCATACGATTTCACATGGATGACGATGTCTGCGAATTTAACCATGGCAGTGCCTGTGCGCTTTTCCATTGATTCCATGCAAAATCCTATGCGAATTTGCATGAATATTCGCATACCAATACCGCATGTGAATTCCCTATTAAATACATTGGCTATCATTCATAAAGCATTTCCGCATGCGGAAATGCTGAAAACAGCTGTCTTTACCAAGCACATAGCAAAATGTGTATTCATAAAGGCTGTTTCCGCATTAGAAGCTGACCTTTCCGAGCAGAGCGATAAATTACCACCTTGTACGGTGAATCTCTTAAAAAATGTAACAAAATGTCAATTCATAAAGATTAGAGCAAGCAGTCTGCGGACGGGGAATACCGCTTCCTTGGAAGTAGCGATAAGCAAGCGGAATACATGTAAGTTAACGAGACAGACCTCCCAAGCAGCAGCAGTGAGAGCAGCGCATGGAGGGACTCAGGCAGCTTCTCTGTTTCCGCATGCCTACCGCCATCCTACCGACAGCCTTTTTCCCATCCACTTGTATTGGCTATGCAAATTCGCATGCGGCCGGCAAACACATGCGAATTCGCGATAGTGGAAACGGGCCTTTACCATAGCAACTCTTGCATTACCCATTTACCACAGGTCGCGCTTATTGTGCAACGCACAGTACTCTGCTGGGTAGTAATTTCTCAGTAATGTAATTATGAGGTGTTGATACTCTCTCCTATAAAAACTCTCTGAGGGACACAGGACTCCACTTCCCATTATCGCTAGTGGTGACTGTTTACTGCTAATACTCATCTGACAAAGATTAAAGGGGCACTATGCCGAAAAAATGTTAAAATTTTAAATATGTGCAAACATATACAAATAAGAAGTACGTTTTTACCAGAGTAAAATGAGCCAGAAGTGACAGGGTTGGACTAGACCATCTCTTCATAGGGGATTCTTGGAAATGTATTTATTTTCAAAAGCACTTAGTGAATGGCAGTTGCTCTGTCCAACTGCCAAAAACTGTGTAGCGAGCAGGGAAAGCTGGCCAGCATCCTTGTTTAAATGCTTTTTAGGGAATATCTTTATAAAGAATAAAAGCCGTGCTGAGAATCCTCTATGAAGAGATGGACTAGTCCAAAACCTGTCACTTCTGTCAGATTTCAGCTACCTACTGTAAGTGACAGCAGCATAGGAGAAAAGTAATTTATGGCTCATTTTACTCTGGAAAAAATGTACTTCTTATTTGTATGTTTGCACATATTTTAAATGTTACGATTTTTTGCCATAGTGCCCCTTTAACTAAAAAGGTTTTTAGTGGCAGTTTGCATCTTTGCTAGCCACAATGTGACAATGTGTTTTTTTCTCTTGCAAGTCAGATACAGTAAGGATAATAGGAACTTTTTAAGCTTATCTAAGATGAATATAGCTGTATGTACTATTCTTCCTGCGTAATGCTAATTGCAGATGTTATCAGGTGTTATGTTATTTTATTGTGATGCCATATGAAAAACTTGGTTATATGAAGTGAATAGGGTGCTATTTTACTATGTAGCAAGTATATTAATATATGATCTGATTTTGTCAGGAAAGTATTGTAAAATGAAGGTCTAGTAATCTTATATGATAGAAGATAATATTTCAGTGATAGCATAACAAGAAAAACAAATGTTTTATTTTAGGTTATCTGTTTTATTGACCTGAGGAAGCGGGCTGAGTCCCGTGAAACGCGTTGTCTACAGTATAACCGTTATTTTAATAAAGACTCCTTTTTCTACCCACGTGAGTCTTCTTTGGAGGTAAGAGACCTCCTCATCATACCATATATATTTTTATTTACTTATTTTTATTTTTATCCAATTTTATGAGTAAAATTATCTAGCTGTTGCTATAAAATACTTTTGGGCGCCTCCACCAACGTGCTTCACAATGTGACAATGGCAGGAGTTACTTCACAGTAACTAACTCCCATTGCAACTGCCATACTGATTTTTTTTTCAGAACATCAGCAAGAAAGTGAAAACAGATTAAAGCCGATCCGAAGTGAAAAACTAACTATAACAAGTAACTTGTCTATATATCTTATCTAAAATGTAGATGGTTTGCACAGCAAATCTAGCTGCAAACAGCTTCAACTGTATATGATTTTTTCTTCCTGTGATACAATGACAGCAGCCATGTTCTGCTTGTCACATTACACAGGCAAGCTGATAGCATCTTCAGCCCTCAGCTCAATCCCCTCTCCTCCTCCCTCCTCCCCTCTGCCTCTGAAATTAATGGGTAGTAACACCTCCTCCTCCTGCCCAGACTGAGCTCCCATAAGCCCTTGCTACATTGCTCTAAGAGTGCCAAGGCACAAAAGGAGCTGTGGGCGAGGCTTGTTTAGTTTAAAGGGAATTTGAGTATTACAACAACAACAAAAACACAATTATGCAATGAGTAAAATTTTATGTCGTATCCACTTTAAAATAACGAAGGGCGGCTGAGTTGAGGAAGTACATTTTGGGCTCTGTGGGTGGGAAAGATGCCTGGATTATATCATCCTGCTATTCATACTATGAGAGTGGGAACAGACTGAATCTCTTTGCGAAGTTTTGCAGCTACACTCTGGAAGCGCAGGAAGTGGACAGTCGGTATAGTGTAGGAAGTGGTCAGTATCTGTGATCCTAACCAGATACTATAAAGCAATGTGACATCAGCTAAGTTATAGATTTCCCAGCAAGCTCATAGTGAACCAGAACTCCTAGAAGTGTGTAAGGGACTGAAAGAGACCAAAAAGCCTCCTTACTAAGTGTGTCTTCTTAAAACAGAAGGTATTTGTGATTATTTAGGTTGGAGTGAGCTCTGAGATGTCTCACAATGCATCACTGCTGGTTATGAAAATCATCTCTTTGTTGTCCATCATAGCTAAACACACCTCCACAACCAGTGGAATGCAATGATGTTTGTCAATAAGGAGAAGGCACTCAACTGGCTTCCAAACTTGCATTTATCGAATCATTTAGCAATTACACAACATGTTTCAGGGAAATCCCCCTTATGAGGTGTACACCTGATGAAGGGGATTTCCCCCAAAACATGTTGTGTAATTGCTAAATGATTTGATAAATGCAAGTTTGGAAACCAGTTGAGTGCCTTCTCTTTATTGACAAAGATTGTACTGTGTGTGGAGTGGTGACCCACGGAAGGATTGAGCACCGGCGACCTAGGCTGAGCTAGGCCTGTGGAGGAGGTTACCCAGAGAAACAACCTTTGTGAATGCAATGATGTGTCAGCCTGTTAATATTACTGAACCAAACTAATCCACCCTGCACACAGACTGTTTCCGATTGGTTGATCCTCATCAGTGCATGGAATGGATTAATATGGCTCTATGGGGTAGGAATTGAAACACTCAGAGTTGCAGATTGCTCAGCAAGCTCATTGTGAACCTGGACTCTTAGGAATGTGTAAGGGGCTGAAAGAGACCAAAAAGCCTCCTTACTAAAATGCTATGCTAAACAGAAGTGTGCCTTCTTAAAACAGATGGTATTTGCGATTAGCAAAGGGACTGTACACATGTAAAAACGTTCTGCATACTGAGTACCTGCACAGTTCCAGGAAAACATATGTATCTAAAGTAGCGTTTTATAACAATAAGGTGGAGTTTGTGCATTGACCTGGCTCATACTGGATAATAGTGGTGGCTGTACAAACCCATTGTGATTTTTATTTTCTCAATAAACACAGGCTGGGTCTAATTAAAAATGGTATCTCAAAAAAACTCCAAGAATTACCAGTGAGAATAGCATGAGTGATCCTGCACACCTGGACTGGATTTAAATTGCAGACCTTCCCTGGGACAGTGGTGGTTGCTGATACCATCAGTGAGATTTGTTTTCCAATAAACCCAGGCTGGTTTGGATTTATTATTTAGAAAAAAATACTTTTGATAGTTGGTAAATATTAACAGACAGTAAACAAGGCCCCACACTTGAAACAATCACACTGCCTATGAAGCCAGGGGACATCATATTAGAAGATCTATGTACTATGTTCTAATTTTATCCAGAACCCCCCTCAGTTTAGCTGTAAAAGTCCCCATTTGGTCCGATGAGTCAGTAAGGTCGGCGCCTTCTAACCCAGTTATACTATGCTGCACATACACAGTATGTCCACTTGGTAGCCATGTGACAGCTTTCCCCTGGTGACTGCTTCTACGAGCGCTTGCACTCTTGTCTTACTGCTTTACCAGCGGACCCGAATGGACATACAGCACATGCACAGTGTAGTATATCTGATTCAGAGGGCACTGACCATGCCGACTGACCAAACAAATCAGGGACTTTTACAGCTAAACGGAGGGGGACTCTGGCAGTAAGGATCTGTACACCTCCTCACACTCACATATAGCATCCATTTTAATTTCCAGTTTGCCTTGGGTATCCTTTAAACACAGCAAAAACATGTATAGAAGCCATAAAGAGACTGGTCAAATGTCAATTAGAGGCATATCACACTTCACTAGAGCTAACGGATGGCACTGGCAGTTGCAGAACAAATTATTAGATTGTCTTGCTATTAGCTATTACAGTGCAAATGAAGTATACAGCAATAAAGCTCCTAAATGAAGTTGAAGGTTAGGTATTAACCCTTCCAGTAGCTTTATAACCTTTGATATCTTCCTTGCTGGTAGAGTTAGGGCCCTTTTCCACTAGCGGTGATTGCGACGCTGAATCGCAAAACTGCAAATCGCTAGTGATTTTTAAATTACTATGGTTTACATTTTAACATAGGAATCGAGGTAGGTAATTTCCACTACCGCGATTCATTTTTCACTCAAGCGCGATCGCGCCGCGATTTTTGCCACGATTTTGCTATGCAGTGCATTGTATAGCAAAATCACGATCGCAATCGCCGGGAAATTTTAGGACTTTTCTGAATTGCAGTCGCTAGAGTTTAGCGCGAATGCTAGCAATTGCTAGTGGAAAAGGGCCCTTATGCTGCGTTTAATTCTTTCGACCACTTAGATGACAGAGTAAGATGCCTTTTGGAAGCATTTGCAATTTTGTTGCAAAAGGCTTGCCTTCCGTAGTTACTTCTTAAAGTAGGTGTGGCTATACCCACTCATCTTTTTTCCTTCCCTCTATTGGAAAGAGGGGGTGTGGCTGTTAAAGCCACAGTTATTTCCTCTCCTGGTTTCCCATGAAGAGAGTACAGCTGCAAAGGGTAGAGCATTGTTGGATGCAGTGCAGGGAAATGTGGAAAGCAGTAGGGGAGGGGAGGTGCCTGCCATATAACCGGAAAAAATCAATTAACCCTTCGCACTCTCACATGCAAATGTTCAAACAAATGCATTCACAGATTTACTCATCCAGGCACAACTGTTATCCCTACAGCTAAATTAAAAGCCAGGGTTTTAGTTCAAAGAAGAATGCATTCTTATGCTTAGTCACCTATACTGCGTAGAAGTACCCAGGTAAACATAGGTGTCCTAACTCTGGCCCTGTAACATGCATAGTGCAGACATGCAAACACATTCATTGCATCAAACCTATCAATGGATTAGGAGCACACATCCTAACTTCCTCTCCTGGGAAAGACAGTGCATCTTACCAATCGCACAAGGGAGCTAACGTTATGTGTCCATGTGCACCATGCGCATACACCAGCATAAGCTGTCTGCATGCTGACAAACATACAGGGGAAGGAGGGAGTGCACCGAATTGGACCCTAGCCACAGGGCTCCCTTGGACCTAGGACCTAGGTGATAATTTTTCATCAACTCTAACACTGAAGTCCAGGGAAGTGAAGCTGCATTCACTACAAACATCCATTCATTCATATGCAGGAGACTTTGCAATTCAAAAAGTACCAAAAAGTAGGTGAAAGGGTACTATCAAAATTAATTTTAGTATTCTATTGTATAACCACAGCTGAAATCACTCCAGTGGGTCCCAGGCCTGAACTACAAATGGCACATTCCTCCTTTAACCACAATATATCATCTAGGAAGGTGAACTAGGACTTTTTATCCTTATTATTACTCACAGTATTTATATAGCGCTGATGTATTCTGCAGCACTGTACACTGTATATTGTCTTGTCACTAACTGTCCCTCAGTTAGTGACAATCCCCTGTTATAGTCATTAGCCTGGCGTATAAATCTGTGCACAAAACCTGCCCTACCTACATCTCGTTCACAGGTATACACCAGGTCGCCCCCTCCGTTCCTCCAACGACCTTCGCCTCACCACCCCACGCATTTCACACTCCCATGCCCGCCTGCAGGATTTCTCAAGAGTTGCCCCCACCCTCTGGAATGCCCGTCCACCACCCATCAGACTTGCTCCCTCTTTCAACACATTCAAGCAAGCCCTCAAAACCCACCTCTTTATGATGGCCTACCCACCTCCTACCACACAGTAACTCTCTAAGGAATATTTAACAGCCCCACCTAGTGTTTCCACCCCTCCCTTTAGATTGTAAGCCTCTGGCAGGGTCCTCCACTCCCTAGTGTAATCTACAGGATCATGTGCTCCTGTCCTATGACAGCCTGTACTTGTATTACTGGGTCTACCTAACCAGCCCATATTGCATGATCGTGTATTTTGTACAATTTGCATGTATAACTTTGTTCTATGTGTATAACCTTATGTCTGTCATCCTTGTATCATTGTATATATGTATTGTCCAGCGCTGCGTAATATGTTGGCGCTTTATAAATACAATAAATAATAATAATAATAATAGTCATATATCTATGTATATATCATGTAGTGTACGTATCAGAGCTTAGGGCCAATTTTAGTAGAAAGCTAAATAACTTATTTGTATGTTTCTGGCATGTGGGAGAACACCGGAGCGCCCAGAGGAAACCCACACAGACACGGGGAGAACATACAAACTCTGCGCAGATAGTGCACCAGCTGGGATTCAAACTAGGGGCCCAGTGCTGCAAGGCGAGAGCGCTAACCACTGGGCGACTGTGCTGCCCACTGACTTTAAAGCAGTGTTCACTTTAAACATTCCATCATATGCAGCAGAGTTAATTTTAAAGGATACCCGAAGTGACATGTGACATGATGAGATAGACATGTGTATGTACAGTACCTAGCACACAAATAACTATGCCGTATTTCTTTTTTTCTTTCTCTGTCTGAAAGAGTTAAATATCAGGTATGTATGTGGCCGACTGAGACAGGAAGTGACTACAGTTTGACCCTCACTGAAGAGAAATTCCAAATATAAAACATTGTCCTAGCAGAAAATTGCTTCTGAGAGCAAGAAAGAGATAAAGGGGAATTTCTTATCATTGAGGGTCACACTGTAGTCATTTCCTGTCTGAGTCAGGACTGAGTCAGCCACTTACATACCTGATATTTAATTATTTCAGGCAGAGAAAGAAAAAAAGGAACACAGCCTAGTTATTTGTGTGCTAGGCACTGGGCATACACATGTCTATCTCATCATGTCACATGTCAGTTCGGGTATCCTTTAATGTTTAATGCACTGCTCTGTGATTAGTTGTTTGAAGTTAATAAGGTTTAACTTTAGTGCATAGCACCTTTAGTAAATCACCTCCCTTACCCAATGTGTTTGAAAAGGATCATGGGGGATGGTGGTAACAGGACAATAGTCACAAAAATAAATCATTTAAAACCACACTCACATCAACTGTTCCCACTTTCCAATGGTTTTACAGTTTCTAAATTAAGTTTTCAGTTAGCATAATAATAACCACAAATATCACAATACAATAACTAACAATGAAATATAAATATGCATTCAGCAATACAAAACGCAATAAATCTTACTTATGCACCCGCATTAAAGTTCTAGTATTATGAAACCACTTAGAGTATGGCTTGAGAAAACTGCAGTGCAAATCAGTATGATTCATTTAATCACTTTATTCCAGGAGTTATTTATTTTTAAGTAGCAATATTCATGATTTAGTATGATATATTTCTTCCCATTATTGCTTTTTGCAAAACTGCAATCTATTTCTGTCACTCTGAGTTATGGAAAGGTTGATCACAAGTTACTCAAGGTGCACACTTGTCCGTCATCCATAATATTATACAAGGATTCTAACTGTTGTGCGTGTCTGGCAGTGCAGAAGTCTGGAAGTCAGATTCAGCAGGTATTTCAGAATATTTAAATCCACATTATTTTACTGCTCAAGTAAACAACAGCGAATAAGCCACTGACACACATATAGATGACATATTCATCCAAGTTCTTCAAGTTACCGACAACCAACAAAAAGAACGATTAAAGGACAACTGTAGTGAGAAGAGTATGGTGGCTGCCATATTTATTTCCTTTTAAACAATACCAGTTGCTTGACTGTCCTTGCTGATCTATTTGGCTGCAGTAGTGTCTGAATAACACTTTAAACAAGCATGCAGCTAATCTTGTCAGATCTGACAATAATGTCAGAAACACCTGATCTGCTGCATGCTTGTTCAGGGCCTTTAGCTGGGTGTATTAGAGGCAGAAGATCAGCAGAGCTGCCAGGCAACTGGTATTGCTTAAAGGGGTTCTGTGGGGGTTGTGCAAGAGAAAAGCGGACACTTACCTTGGGCTTCTATCAGCCCCGTGCAGCGGTAATGTCCCACGCCGTCCTCCTCCCATCTGCCGTTCTCCGCCGCCGGCCCCGGTCTAAGCGGCATGGAATCCAACTGCGGCTGCACTAGAGTGGCCGCGCACCCGCTCGCTTCCGCCTGCGTCATCGGAAGCTTACTGCGCAAGCACAGTACAAGGCTCCGTTGTACTGCGCCTGCGCAGTAAGCCTCAGATGACGCGAGCGGAGGCACGGCAACGCGCATTATTCGTCTGCGGGGAACGGCGGATGGGAGCAGGACGTCGTGGGACATTACCGCTGCACGGGGCTGTTAGAAGCCCAAGGTAAGTGTCAGTTTTTCTCTTCCACAACCCCCACAGAACCCCTTTAAAAGTGAATAAAAATTGCAACCTTAATATTCTTCTTGCTTCAGTTGTCCTTTAAAGGATATCTATCATTAAAAAAAAATAAGATTTAAAATACTGTACTGAGTGGGGCTAATTGGACTATGCCTTGTATGGGTTTTCTGCCTTCCTCTGGATCAACAGGAATATGTGAGGGAGCAGGCTGGTGTTACTTTATTTTCTGGTTGAACTCGATGGACGTATGTCTTTTTCAACCTAAATAACTATGTAACCATGTAACATATAAATGTATATTTCTTACTATAAATTACCTTTTTTTCTTTAGTCGTTGTCACTATCAGTAAGTAATGTTAGTCTGACAGATCTGTCAGGTTTTGAGTTAGTCCATCTCTTCATGGGGGGTTCTCAGTTATTTCTTTATTTACAAAAGCATTTACAGAATTGCAGTTGCTCAGTCCAAATGCCAAAATAGTGCACAAATGAGTAGTAAAGCTATTGTATTTGTATAGATCCTTTCCAGTGAGTGCCTTTGTAAAGAATAAAGGTAATGTTCAGAATCTCCCATAAGGAGATGGGCTATTCCCAAGTCAGATCTGTCAGCTTCTTACTACTTAGTGTAATTGACAGCAACACAGGAAAAAGGTAATTCATAGTGCATTTTACTCTAGGAGAAATGTACCTTTTAGATGTACGTATTTAAAATTTTAAAATTTTTACGATAGTGGTCCTTTTAAAGTCATACACTGTAAGAGAAATTAAAATATAGAGAGAAGAAAATGACTTACCACTAATCTGAGCCTCAAAGGTTGCGGCACTACCCTCCAGTGCCACAACACTTTGTACCGGCTGTATGAACGTCGGTGCTTGTGTAGCCATCTTTATAGACACTCTAAAATGGTAAATAGATTAAATAAGTAAAAAAGAAGGCATAATACAACATTTGACTATTATTCCTTAGCTAAAATATGAACATTCAATAGGCAGAAATAGCCCTGGGAAAGTATATCATATTTAGAATCCTTGGTTGGAGCGTTTCCGTAGTTTGAAATGTAATGCATAGACCTAGTTGCATTTTTTGTTATAGAAAGTATAATTATTTATGTGCGCATTGTTCTTCGATTTAATGGCTAGGGTGAAACAGAAACCTATGGAGTCCCCATTGGGAAGGTGAAGGGACAATTGGGGGCTATCTGGTCATGAATGTGTTGATTCTTTGAAATGAAAATAAAATGTATAAAATTACCTTTGATATTCAACAACCATCATAAAATATTAAAATATCCAATCTTTTTAGCTTTCTTAACTTATCATCCACTGTTCTTACATTTTTTAAATCTATAGTGTTTGGTTTTCATCAGTATTTCTGATACATTTTAGAGGATTGTCGGTGTTTACTGGTAAATAGTTGGAACTTGAATGTGCTGTGGCTTTTATCATTCAGTCTTTCAGATTGTGTTTTGGTTGAAAACATCATGTCCCTTTCTGTTGCATTTCAATTACTACTTGCTTGTGCTTCAGTCCTTAAGTCTGAACTTATTATGTGGTATTTGCACTGTCAGAGCAGTCTATGTTTTTCTGAAATCCTGTTTTTTTTGCTAGCTGCATTAAACTTACTTATGCTGTAAATGCGTACATTAGCCTTATTTTCCTTCCTATATGTCCATGGAGGAAAAATAAAACTAAAGTAATGAAAAAGAGCACTGAGAGAGATACAGAGGACAAAATGGACTTTTACTGTACTGTAGCGTATTTATAGAAGTCCCATGTAAGTCTTAAAAAATGAAGTAATCAACTAAAATTATTCAACTAAAAATCAATAAATAAATAAATAATGCAACTATACCTAAAGTAAATCAAAAGTACCTTTCAGTAGTATTCAGTATAGCTATATATTTTCTTTAAATATGAAGCATATTCACACATTTTAAGTTTTTTTTTTTAAATATATGAAATAAAATAATGAAATGTATTTAACAAAAAAAGTATAATAGTACTTTATGGCGCTGGAAATATAAAGTTATTAATTAACAGTTTTCATTTAAGGTACCATTAATGGCTTTTTTCATTATTAATTTATAAACTACTAAACTTTATAATCTTTAATTACCTGTGTGGCTCTACATTAGAAACTCAGAAAACTCAGAAACTCAGATACTTTAAAATACATTAATACAACGTATTTATTTTTTTACAGTTAATTAGAAACGACTTAATTGGCAGCAACAATGAAATGCAAAAGCTTTTTCTTAATATTATAATTAATATATTGTAACTTTAATATACTTTATACCTGTATATTAAAAGGTAAAATTGCTCTTAATCTGTACAGTAGTTTTAAAATAAATATGTTTAAAATATCTATCCAAGAAAAACTGCACATGGACATTGTGAGATTAATAAAAGTGCTGTATCATGCACTTATTTTTTTTATAAGGATAATCTACAGAGATCACAAAAGGGCATGTGCTAAAATTAGCACTCAGGACTTTGATTGACAGGAGACAAGTGGCAGCAGCAGGAGCATTACTGATATGGGAACAGATGATTCCCTTAAAAAGTCATCAACGCCTAGCTGATACCTCATGCATCTTATCAGAGTTATTCCTGGCACTAGCCTGTCTGAGTAACATAACCTTGCGCACTTAATTAGATGGTACAAAAAGTTCAACAAATAAAGTTTAAGATTCTTTTTTGAGCTATGTATTTTAACACACCACACAGATAAATCTCACCTGTACCCAAGTTATATGAAATTTACCTTCAAAGCTGTTTCCTACACTCCATATTTCCAGTTAGCAAAACTGAAACATGCTATACAATGGACCTGGTAATATCATTTTAGCAATTATGCATATATATATATATATATATATATATATATATATATATATATATATACACACACATCTTACATTTTACAATTACCTTTAACAGTAACTCGCAGCATTAACAGACTTATATATATATATATATATATATATATATATATATAGTGAACACACACACACACTCATTCCATGATTCCTAAAACTGATAGAAGGAATGAAGCTGCTGCACTAATCTAATTTATTAAACAGCAGAGGACAATGTACTAACCTGTTGTCTCCAGAGTGTCTTAAGGGGTTGGGACAGAGCCCAACTGTTAGAAGATGAAGTCCTTATCCCAAAGAATAGTGTTAGACAATCCCAGTATGTAAATGGTTGTGCCTCCGTGCCTAGAAAACAAAACTACACAGTTGTTGGCTGTGTGTAGTTTTGTTTTTCTATGCAATCCCTACACCCGAGGCAAGGCTGGGGATGCACGAACTGCTCAGAAGGGCTAACATGGTACTTTTACCTTATATACCTCAGACCTAGTGACAGCCCTGCTTCGTCACTTCATGGGGTCATCCTATTGCTCAGCTACCACGTGGGACTGTGTGAGAGGGTGGTCTTCTTTATGTAATGTCACACCTGTCTCTGTGACTGGTGGTGCTAAATTTGTCATTCCTAAAGTTGTCCTCACTGTAGAGACTTAACACAAACACTGTGTGGTGGAAGTGATTTTTTTTTTCCATGCTGTGTCCTCTTAGCTGAAACAATCAGGACAATGCAAGACAATAGAAATACGGTACTTGCATTCATTACATAGAATAGCTCTAATATATATGGAAACATCTATTAATTATAAAAAACAAAGATACAGTTCTCATAAAATTTTACATAAGTTAAAATTAAGGACTCATTCATTAGGTTTAAAGAGCATTTAATTTTAAACAATATGAACACGCATACACATACAAACATGCACACACACACACATAAACACACACACACACACATAAACACACACACTCGCACGCACACTAAACGCACAGTTCATTTATTGTTTTTAAATAAAACTTTAACGAAAGTTAGGCTTTCCGTTTCCCACATAGACAATTATTATTCGTTTTTGTACTAAGGCTTATATTAGATGTGTAGTTTAAAGTTACTTTTTATATAATTGGCACTCACATATACACAGTACATTGCTTTTTTACAGTTTACTATCCTATAAAATATAGTCATTTACAATTGGAATTAAAATGTAAAGGCATAAGAATCATGTTAGCAAAGGCTTTATGAAGCTGATGATCTGAGTGCTTAGATTCACCCCTCTTAAATGGCATCTGTATTTATAAAACTTCCCAGCAAATTCTACACAAAGCAAATTGTAACAAATGCAAAATGACAAAATAAGTGTTAGGTAGTAGTCAGAAAATACAAGAAAATTTAGGCAACGGTCCACATTAAATTTTCTTTTCTTAAGTCAAATAAAAAAAATGAGTGTAACTTGCCTGGGGCTTCCTGCAGCATCCTGGAGTCGTCCCGTGCTCTTGAAGTTGGTCCGAGTCCCTCTGGCAAGCTGCGGCGACCCATGCAATGCTGGCCGGCCAAGCATCTCCTCATTGCGCTCCCGTAACAGGAGGCATTCTGCTCATTCACAGTATACAAGAAACACTACTGCGCATGCGCAGAGTGCTCCTGGCCACAGGAACATGATCAGAGTGCACGCAGCTCTGGGCCGCGCATGCACAGTGGCGGTGACCAGCCAGCTTTGCAGGGGTTGCCGCTTCTTGCCGGAGGGAGTCGTATGGAGCTCGTGTTTACAGGACAGAGGTGGGAACTCCCGGGGTTCCAAGAAGCCCCAGGTAAGTTAAACTCATTTTTTTATTTGACTTAAGTCTCCCTTTAAGTTTTTTCAATGAAGATGTTTTCCTACCTTATTAACAAAATGCATTTTAAAGCAAAAGCATCACAGCAAGAGAATACTCAAAAATAGTTTGATATTTATTTTCTACCTATGTTTTAATACTGTTTAAATTGTTAATTGATGAAAAGTCATTTTGTAGATAAGATAAAGAATTGAATAAGGGCCCTTGTTTCTATAAGGATTAATTTTAGATAAGGTGGATGCAGTGGCGTAACTAGACTTAAAAGGGCCCTCTGGAAAAATTATAGCATAGGTCCCCCTTGGTCCTCGAACCGCATGAGAGTCATGTGATCAGGAGCCAGCGAATGGCAGCAGAGAGTGTTCTGCTGTGAAGCAGCATCTGGAAGCAGGAAAAAATGACAGACACTCCTGCTACTCTGCACAGCTGGAGGAGGTGGCAAGGATATTTTTTTTTTGAGCGAATGGGGAGATTTTTTTTTAATTGCTGCACTTGCAGTTGGGGAGAGGGAGGAGGAGGGGCCCCCAAAGCCGCTGGGCCCCCCTTCGATGGCAGGGATCGCAAGCGTGATTGTTACGCCACTGGGAGGGTGAGTAAAGTCTTGGAAACTGATTGGATTGCTACTATCTATATATCCTAAAACATTTATCCAGTTAAGTAAAAAGTGCAAGGCAAAAAAAAGTGAGAAATTAAGATTTTTATTATTGATTCAATGTTGTTGTTTTTTAAGGTGACCATACACTCAATGATTTAGAAAATGTAAAACTATCAGGGGCAGGGCAAGACCATAGGCAGATCAAGGGCCTGTATAGCTTTGCACTGGATCGAACAGTGCAACTTGCAGTTCGGTCAATTTAAATAGATTCCATGCTGGAATCTTTAAGAAATTGATGGGCAGCGAGTGGTAGTAATCGACTCCTTCTGAATCAATTCTTTTCAGAAAGGTATCGATTGTTTTGGAACATTAGGTGGAAATCAATAAGTTTATAGCCAGCTTTATTGGTTTCAGAGGCAGAAAGGATTCTTTATAGTCAAAAATAAGTGCAGATAAGCACAAGAATTTTCACCTGCTGTACTCGGGTGATAAGACCTATTGCTCAAATAGTGCCTTTTAGCAACAGTGTTTTTAATTGTATTCATTTTGGTATTTTTTTTAAAATAAATCAGACTGCCATATCTCCTATTTAGACTGGCATCGCAAGAATTGTTGAGCTGACCAGCATAGAGCAGCATGAACGCTACCAGGCCACACGGTTCTTGGCATTCTCTGGAAGAGTGGTGATGAGATCCTCCCCCCATGTGACCTGGGCTATTTCCCACTTAATTGACCTGAGCATAGCTTCCATTTTTCCATTCTGATATATAGCTATTTAAGAAAGATGTCCCAACCATTAATGACACTGGGGTGCATAAACATTCAAAGGTGGAGTCTACGTCTATTGTGTTTTTGGTTTAATAACTTTAATTGTGAAAAAGGTACTAATATGATGTAAATAACATATTCAGGCTCCAATCTAAATTGTATCCACATGTTCCTGAATCAAAGGTTCCATCTTTGTGAAGTGTTGGAGAAATAAGTTAGCTTCTTCACTTAGAGCTATAGAGAAACAGTGATTACCCATGGCTGTTTGCAGCCTCTGATGGTAAAAAATATCCCAGCATGCACTTCAGTATACACTATTTTGCAGTAGCATAGCTACATGTAGCACATGGTCATGGACAACAGTAGAATTATTTTACTACAACCCCCTCACCCAATCCCACCTCCAGCATTGTATGTATATGAATCACTTGACACATCATCTTTATTGTAACCTCCCCGCTGGCCGCCGCTAGTATGTACAACCCCCCACGTAGCTGAAAAGATAATTGTAAGCAATTTCCCTCCCGCCGCTTTACACCCGCCGGGCGCCGCATCTCGCCGCAAGTCCCTGCTGTGTAATTACAGTGCATGAGTTACTGTAATTACACTCGCTAATAACAGAGTCCCGGCAAAGCATTTTTGAATCAGCCGCCAGGGCTCCCCATTGGTTCACAGGCTAAGTCATTTTCATTGGTCCAGCCTGTGAACCAATGGGGAGCCCCAGCGGCTGATTCAAAGATGCTTTGCCGGGACTCTGTTATTAGCGAGTCTAATTACAGTAACTCATACACTGTAATTACACGGTCGGGACTTGCGGCGAGATGCTGCGGACGGCGGGTGTAAAGCGGCGGAAGGGAAATTGCTTACAATTATCTTTGCAGCTACGTGGGGGATTGTACAGACTAGCGGCGGTTGGTGGGGAGCTCTGGGAGATGCAGCGGCCATGACGTGCGTTAGCATGTTTAGAGCTGCTTTTTGCAGGTCTAAGCTAATGCTCATGTCTGCCGGGAAGCATTGCTTCCCGGAGGCATGCAAAGTGCAATAGGATAGGGAACCCCAAGCGATTTTTTTTAACACCCTGCCTAGGGCTGAATGCAATTGGATCAGGCGACTTTATTGTCGCCTGATTATCAGACTCACCAGCGTTTAACGCTGGCGAGTCTGACAATTGCATCAGGCCCATTATGAACTACAGCACTCAAATACCTTGCCTCATACTCTTTATCCTGATTAGGTGATAACAAACGTAATTGTTTATGTTTTATATTTATCACAATTATTTCTCAGCACATTTCAATTTATTTTTATAAAAAATATATATTTTTAACAACTTAGATTCTCTTTCAACGTCTATGTAGCTAGATGGGAGCAGACCTACAAGGGTAAACAGGAACATGTGCAGGGTGAAAGAATGGAGAATATTTTGTAAAGATATGCACCGTGGTGATAGCTGGATTTACAAGTGTCAGTAGGAGGGAAGGTAAATTTACAGGGCTGAGGGATTAAATGGCTCTTCTGGTGGCTTGGTGAAGAATAGAGCAGCAGAGAAGCAGGTGTTCAGGCAGTAGTAGATGAGCATTTTGTAATGATTGGCTAAGAAACCTACAGGGCTAGATTGGCTATCATTTGCTCTTCCCTTACATGTGAAATACAGTTTGACAGATGTCACAAATGTCCTTTATCTGATTTGCCAGGTTTGGACAAGTCCATAGGGAACTGAGGAAGGCTGTTACAGTGGCAGCAACCTTTATTGAGCCTAATACCAGTCACCTTGGTTGGAAACCTGTTACCAGTCCTGCACTGCTCAGGTAACACAAATTGCTTAGGAGAGTGGTTCCAAAGTTTTTACAGGTCGTAACATATAAAATTGCTTTTAACTGATGTTTCCTCATTTCCACTTTTGTCTGCCTTTGCACTGCCTGTTTGGATTGTGTTTATGGTAGGTGTTGGACGGAGGCAGAAGGTTCCAGTGGTTGACGCTTTATTTGAATAGTACGCTTAATACAGTCACACTGACATTGTCTGCTGGTACCACTACATTGCCTCCCCTGGCCCTCCCCGCGCCGAGGTCCATTGGCCAGTCCTGTACATAATGCAGAGCTGCAGCGGAACGCTATAAAACGTCAACACGGGGCCCTCTTTACTGCCTCTTTAGTTTGCAAGAGTAGTGCAGTCAGCCAATCACCATGCAGCTTCAGTCTCATGTCATGTGACAGGGCTGCCGCTAGCTCCCTCCCACCGTCTTCTCCCCTCGCAGAGATCTGTCGACGTCATGGAAGAGTCTAGTACTGTTTCTGGAAGCTAACATCCTCCATTTGCTACATCTGGTTAGAATGCAAGTTGTGTAATGTGCCTGTGTTTTGGGCTCTGCACCTCTATACCGCTTGTCACTTCGGGTGCAGCCTCTATTTGGAAGCGCTACCAATTTCCTCCTGTTATATAAACATCATGTTTACTATTCTAGTTTACTAATATTACAACTGCCGCTATCAGCATTTGGTGGGGAGGTGGGGGCAGGAAGGGGGGTGGGGGTGGTAGGCAGGGGGGGGGGGTGGAGAGTGGAGGAGGCATGCACGCGTGTAAGGGCCTGTTTCCACTACGTTTTGTTCACATCTGTCTGTTCATTCAGAATCTGTGTGTAGTGGAAATAGACTTAGATTTTTGAAAACAATCAGAGAATTACTTGCAAATGCAGATATTGTGATTTTTTTGTGTGTGTGTTTAGTAACCAGATCCATCCTCTGATTTCCGTTTTATATAGATCAGTGAATACATTTTAGCACTCTTTTAAATCAAATCCCTGAGTCTCCATTTAGTATCAGTATTCTGCACATCTAAACTGAATGAACAGACAGATGTGAACGAATCCTATTGCCTTGTGTAAGATATGTTTGCATGCCTGCCAATCTGTTTTGTTCCATTCCAATTTGCGTCAAAACATTTTTAACATCAGTGTGAACTCAGCCCAACAGCTGCTGTAGTTTCTGCATAGTATTGATAAACACATTTTACTTATCAGGCTATACTGAAACTTCTGGCACCAAAATCTTACATACCCAAAGAAGTATCAGGAACTGAATCAATGAGAATAACATGTATGTGACAAAGGAGCATATTCACTAACTAGTAGTAAAATTGTCATACGCTGGTAGTGCAAGGCAATTTTACCAGTACTTATACCACTGATGTAGTGCACCCGGCACAATAAGAGCAACCCACATTACGTAGGCAAATGGCGTAACACACATTACTTTAGCAATGCAGCCATTACCTGGATTGTGCTAATTGCGCAAAGCTTGCTACGTCCGTGGTGCAAGTATTGGCAAAATTGCGATGCTCTATCCATCAATTCACAAAGGACAAACGTGATGTTCTGAAGGGAAGAAGCAGAGACACTCTGCCACTTAAAGTGACACTTGGGATTCCCCAAAGGACTTGATTGTCACTTTCTTCCTGCAAGTTCTCATTACAGGCTGAAGTGTAGTGACAAGTGTTTATTACAGTCCATGGAGATGCATTTGAAGTGAATGTATACTGGTCTAGTTCTAGAGTAGTGAAGCATTACAACTGTAAATGTAATAGCCAGAACTCGAAGTCTGGCCACTGCAGCCAATACGCAAAGAACTTCTAATTTCGGACTTTGGGTGTCCAGAACATGACCTGATCAGAACTGGCCAGTTAGTCGCGAAGAAAAGTGCAAATCAGCAATGTCTAATGGCGGCTGCGGTGGTATTGCTGGTATTTACAGCTGTATGAAAACAGTGTTCACTGCCATATGAAAACATTGCCAACACAGCAGCAAAGAGCGGCAACACAGGGCTGCAATAAAAAGCCAAAGAGTCCAAACCCAGGCACACTGTACATCAGTGCTGACAAGTGACAATAATCGCCCTGGCGGATCGGTTTTTACAATAATCGGTGTTAGTTGTTTATATTAAACAATAACAAACAATTATTACATTCAGATTACTGACATGAAGTTCATTTCACAGTTCCAGGTCCTTACTTTCACTGTTTTGCTAAAGAACCAATCCGCTGACAATTGTTGAATTCAACCATGCTCTGATGCCGTTTTTTCTTTGCTAACCATCAGGAATCACTTGTTTTATAGTGAAGCAGGTAGAACATATGTATGGAGCTTTAGAACTACGCTTTTCCAGTTTCCATTGTGTAGCTGTGCTTGACTGCATCAGTGAACACTTACATAGAGGCCACAGACCAGTGGTGTCTCAGTATATTCCTTTGAACACATCATGGTCTTACAGACACTCATACCCTACTTTCTGGGAATAATAACAATGCAGCCATACATACAGAATACATTGTCTCTACTGTATTGCATGGATGCTGGGATATGTAGATGGGCATCTATTGTGTTTCAGATTTTGAGTGTCACATGGTCCCACCCGATTGAGCCTACCACCAGCTGCATATCAGTGGGAGAGATAGTAAGCTGAAGTGGAGCTGATGCTTTAAACTTTTAAAGTGTACCCGAGGCAAACCTCGTGTCAAAAGTTACCTACTTAAGTGAGGAGAGGAAAGCCTCTGGATCCAGTAGAGGCTTCTTACCCCGAGTGTGGCCCTCCCAAAGGTATCCGACAAGCTCTTGGTAGATTCCATACTTGTGACCGCATTCCTCTTCCTTCAAGCTTGAGCGCGGTCGTACTGCACCTGCGCGAGCATGCCGGTGCCAGGACAGTAAGCTGGCCATGCTGGTGCACAAACAGAAGCGCAGTCACAATGTGCAGGAGGGTCTAAGGCAGTGGTGGAGGATGCAAATGTAATAACTGTGCTTAACATTAATATAGTAACATAACTGCACATGTATCTTAGCTGTGTGTTTCAGGTGTTGTTCAGTGAAATTAATATACAGTAAATGTTACAATGACATGTAAAGTTTAATTTTTTTTTTTTATTATTATTATTATTTTACTATTTGTATATATTTGACACCTTCCGCAGCGCTGTACAGAGTATATTGTCTTGCCACTTAACTGTCCCTCAGAGGGGCTCACAATCTAATCCCTACCATAGTCATATGTCTGTGTATGTACCGGGTAGTGTATGTATCGTAGTCTAGGGCCAATTTAGGGGGAAGCCAATTAACTTACCTGTATATTTTTGAAAAGTGGGAGGAAATTGGAGTACCCAGAAAAAAAACAGCGCAGACACGGGGAGACATACAAACTCTGTGCAGATAGTGTCCTGGCTGGGATTTGAATCAGGGACCCAGAGCTGCAAGGCGAGACAGCTAACCACTATGCCACCGTTCTGAATCTTACAATAAATATGCTACAATGGGAATAATGTACTAAATTGCAGTTATATTGCTGTATGCAGACAGCACACAGCAATATTACTGTTACTAGCAGCAGCGCGACCTGCGGTACTTGAGTAGTGCAAGCGTTGCTACAGTAATTAAGCGTTATTATGGCATGCTACAATTAGTATCGCACGTTACTGTAGCAACGAGCTACTCAAATATTGCGAATCGCGCTAATAGCGCAACTTGTGATACAACACTGCTGGTAATAACGGTAATATTGTGGTGCACCACCTGTGCATGGCAATATTACCGCATTTAGTGTACCCTAATGAGTTAAAAAAGAATGCTTTAATGTCAGCAAACTGCTATTATAAAACTGTTCACTTAAAACAGTTACGTCATACAGTTTCTGAATCTGTACCTAGCCTGGCCTTCTCCTGTGCCATAAAATCCTATTAATATTGGCAGAGATGATATTTCACACAGCCCTGCACGCATCCTATTGGCCCTCCACTATACACTCATGCTTGGAGTCAGGACCCTTGACCCTAAGAAGAGCTATTTGTAACCTTACTGTGGTTTTAAATGTTTACAAGTTGTGTAAGAAAAAGCATGACTCAAACGTCACCGAGTACAGAAGTGACAGACCTTGGGGAACATGTAGGTATGCATACCGCTTGTTTGA
Source organism: Hyperolius riggenbachi (assembly GCF_040937935.1). Classification (NCBI taxonomy): domain Eukaryota; kingdom Metazoa; phylum Chordata; class Amphibia; order Anura; family Hyperoliidae; genus Hyperolius; species Hyperolius riggenbachi. The sequence goes on along the minus strand of NC_090652.1, from coordinate 242,523,744 downwards.
CACAAAGTACAAAAACAAGACAAACTAATATTCAAGTCCCACTTAGGCTTCTTAAAGAGACTTTGTAGCATCAAAAAAAACCCTCTGAGGGATACTTACCTCTGGAGTGGGAAGCCTCAGGGTCTCAATGAGGCCGCCCCCTCCCCTGTAGCTTTAGGGAATCCAGTCATGGCTCCCCTGAATCCTCCCCTGACAAGGTTCGGCTCTTTGTTCAGGCTAGGCAGAAATAGCCAAGCCCGATCATATTCGCTGTACTTCGCAGGTGCAAAAAGACTTGTGCCTGCGCAGTAGAATGGATTAATCGGGTTCGGCTATTTCCGCCTTAAATAAATACTGTAGAGGGTCGGGGGACAATGAGTTGGACTTACCCGGGGCTTCTAATGGTTCCCCGCAGATGTTCTGTGCCCGCGCAGCCACTCACCGATGCTCCTGTCCCTGCCTCTGGTTCACTTCTGGAATTTCAGACTTTAAAGTCAGAAAACCACTGCGCCTGCGTTACCGTGTCCTTGCTCCCGCTGATGTCACCAGGAGCGTACTGCGCAGTCGGAGACCGTACTGGGCCTGCACAGTACATACCTGGTGACAACAGGGTGAGCGAGGACACGGTAACGCAGGTGCAGTGGTTTTCAGACTTTAAAGTCTGAAATTCCGGAAGTGAACCGGAGGCGGGGCCGGAGCTTCGGTGAGTGGCTGCGCCAACACAGGATGTCTGCGGGGGACCATTAGAAGCCCCGGGTAAGTTCAACTAATTTCCCCCGATCCCCCTACAGTATTCCTTTAACCCGATTACCCGAATGAAGAGCGGCTGGTGCGCCTGCGCTGGATCGCCGTAGGTAAATATTTACTTCGCCACACTTTGGGGACCCTGGCACTTGAACAGAGGGACAGAGAAGTAACAGTGAAGCCTAGAGGGATTTTTTTTAATTACAGGTTTTCTTTAAATTTTACAGTATTTTTGTACTCAAAGTGTACCCGGGATGACGTGATCTGGTGATGAGATAGACATGTGTCTGTACAGTGCCAAGTATACAAATAACTAAACTGTGTTCCTGTTTTAATTTTCTGCCTGAAAGAGATACATATTCAGGTGTGCAAGTGACAGTTTCTTTCTAGTATGGACCTAATTTAACTCCCACTGATAAGGAATTACAGCCATTAAACTATTTCCTGGCAGTGAACAGTTTCTGAGTACAGCCATAGATAGAAAATGTTAATAGTTCATATATTTTAGTTATGGGAAACTTGAAAGACTGTGTCATTAAAGGATACCCGAAGTGACATGTGATATGATGAGATAGACATGTGTATGTATAGTGCCTAGCACACAAATAACTATGCTGTGTTTCTTTTTTCTCTCTCTGTCTGGAAGAGTTAAATATCAGGTATGTAAGTGGCTGACTCAGTCCTGACTCAGGCAGGAAGTGACTACAGTGTTACCCTCACTGATAAGAAAGTCCAACTATAAAACACTTTCCTAGCAGAAAATGGTTTCTGAGAGCAAGAAAGGGATAAAAAGGGGAATTTCTTATCAGTGAGCGTCACACTGTAGTCACTTCCTGTCTGAGTCAGGACTGAGTCAGCCACTTACATACCTGATATTTAACTCTTTCAGGCAGAGAAAGAAAAAAAGGAACACAGAATACTTATTTGTGTGCTAGGCACTGTACATACCCATGTTTATCTCATCATGTCACATGTCACTTCTGGTATCCTTTAAGCAGAGACAATAAAACATTAAATCTACATTTTACATTTTTAATTACTTGCCGACTGCTCCACGCCAATTGGCATGAGCAGTGCAGCAGCCCCAGGACCACTCCACGCCGATTGGCGTGAACGGTCTTCTATGAGGCTAGCAGGAGATCGCGCGCAGATTTCCTGCTTGGGGGGGCGGAGCTCCTCCCCATCTTCAGTCCCCGAGCGGCGATCAATGAGCAAACACTGACTAAATCATTTATACATAATTATTGAAAAAATTAAACACTTTTTTATTACATTATTTTCACTGGAGTTCCTCTTTAACTTAACTGAGGCGCTGACCAGTAATTTAATTTACTTGCATTACTGACATCAGTTCTGTTTTGAAATAGAAAATTTGCAACTGCCATGATTACATTATGAAACGGAGTAATCAATACTCTATACTCCCATATTCAGTGTTTCCATATGTGATCAGCAATTCAGTAGAGGGGTGGTAAAGAATGCAGAGAGTCCATTTGAGTAACTGCAGAAGCAGCAGGGATTAATACACACTGCAGTAGGTTTACCATCAGTGTAACAGCTCATACTGTCCATGCTGGGGATGACATGCCTGAATCTTAAAAAGCAGGTAAATAAGTAATGGAAATATATTACAGTATTGAGTACATGCAGTGCCGCCCATAATTATTCATACACATGGCAAATTTTGACTTAAAGTTACTTTTATTTAACCAACAAGTACTTTTTTTACTGGAAATGACACCCAAATTTTTATGGTGTAGGCTTCATCCAAATCCAAATTATCAAAGTATCCAAATTCACAGCCTTGTGTGTACGTAGCTTTATTCTGCCCTGGCTCTGCCTTCATTTTGAGCAATTAGTAATTTTTACATCTTGCCTGTCACAGCGTGTGGCTGCCTCTACAGAGTATTGCCAAAATCAGCTGCCCATCCTTAAGCACAGGTTGTGATTGTTTCAGCTGCTACTAGGTCCTGCCACTTGCTCCGCAGGTCACCTCTAGCCCCTCGCTGTACCCTCCTATGTGACCTCGTGAGACCCTCTGTGGATCCTCATGAACATGGAGCATAATAAATAATGCATGTTGTGTAAAAGGCACCCCAAGTATTAACACTTACCTAGATTACTAAACTTACTTACTGTACTCTGTTTTGTTTACACTTACGGTAATTTATTTAAGCTCCTAGATCAGGCTTGTTTTTTTTTCAATCCATATTGTATTGTATGACAAATCAGGTAAAATGGGCACAACAGCCCTTATGGAATAAATGGCGCTGACATGGGCATCAATTATAAAACCCGAAATTAGAGACAAACAATAGAAACTATGGCGCATGGTGGCTCCCCAGGCACCTGCAGGCAGCGAAATTTACAGTTGTTGCTGCAAAACGCAGCTTTTTTTAAAGCAGTAGGATTAGCCATACTATGTCAGGGAAAAAACACATATATACAGTAAGTTGATAAATACTTGATTTACTTAAATAACACATGTATTGTACTGTCCACGTTTTAATTTCAGTGAATTTTATATAGTAAATGAATATAATTCTGTTCCTGGTGGGGGCCATGTCTTTTGCCCACAGTTTAGGCTAAATCCTGATGTAATTTCTGCCCTTAATTTTTTTTCTTTTCTCCTCCAATCGCTGAGTCACCTCAGCCTTGCTTGTAAACACAAGTGAGCAGGGGATCATGTTTCAGATTAGCAGCCTAGCAGGGAAATAATTGGAAGAGGAGGAATATATTATAGATAAAATGCAACTGTTTGGTACTGACTACTAAAGGGCCAGTGCTCCTTAAAGAGGAACTCCAGTGAAAATAATGTAATAAAAAAAGTGCTTCATTTTTACAATAATTATGTATAAATGATTTAGTCAGTGTTTGCCCATTGTAAAATCTTTCCTCTCCCCGATTTACATTCTGACATTTATTACATGGTGACATTTTTACTGTAAGTAGGTTATGTAGCTGCTACTAGCTGTTTTGGCTGTTAGAGACAGCTGTAAACAGCTAATTCCTGTCTGTGAGCCTTGTTACATTGTAACAAACTGCCAAAAGTACCGCGGTACTCAGAGCTTCTTGTGGGAGGAGTTTCAGCACAAAATCAGTCATACAGCGCCCCCTGATGGTCTGTTTGTGAAAATCAATATATTTCTCATGTAAAAGGGGGTATCAGCTACTGATTGGGATAAAGTTCAATTCTTGGTTGGAGTTTCTCTTTAAAAAGGAACTCCAGTGAAAATAATGTAATAATAAAGTGCTTCATGTTTACAATAATTATGTATAAATGATTTAGTCAGTGTTTGCCAATTGTAAAATCTTTTAAATCCCTGATTTACATTCTGACATTTATCACATAGTGACATTTTTACTGCTGGCAGGTAGCTGCTGCTTGCTTTTTTTGCAAATTGGAAACAGCTATAAAAAGCTATTTCTCACAATGCAACAAGGTTCAGAGACAGGAAATGGTCAGGAGTTTCTTGTGGGAGGGGTTTCATTCACCACAATATCAGCCATACAGAGCCCCCTGATGATCCATTTGTGAAAAGGAATAGATTTCTCATGTAAAAGTGGGTATCAGCTACTGATTGGGATGAAGTTCAATTCTTGGTCACAGTTTCTCTTTCAGTATGTGATAACGCCACATCATAACAGCAGAAAAAGTTTTGAAAGTTTTGAATGCGGCATTAGCATCTTTATCACTTAATACACTCAGACCAGTTGCTGTTGAAATTTGATTTTTATGGTGACACTCCCGCTTTAATGCGACAAAGAAGGTCAATTTGGCACCTGAAAGCACCAGATTATCAGCAAGCAGGGTAACTTTCGGCACACAGGCTCTCAGGTTTAGGCACCCGGGGGGATCTTAGGTTTAGGCACCACCACAAAGGGTGCTGGGTTAGGCACCACCACGGAGGGTGGTGGGCTAGACATTGGTAGAGGGAGGCTTCTGTGGGAGAGTAGGGTTAGGTTTCAGGGGCAAACGCAGGATTTTTAAGGGGGGGGTTCCTGAAAGGTCCAGAAGCACGTATGTCCCGAGTGCTTCCGAATACAGGTGGCTCCATACTGCCCATGCACAAAAGTGCGCTGGTGTATTACGGAGCTGCCTATCTTTGGAAGTACTCAAGGACACTAGTGTTTCTGAGGGCTTCTGGTAGCAGCAAATGTGAACGGGGTACAGCGCTGGAACAACTCCCCAAGAGAGGAACAGGAGATAGACTTAGTTTGGACAATTCAGTGGAATATGCTACATAGTGTCACATAGCGCAAGCAATACCCATATGATGCAGGGATATATGCATCTGCGGAAGATGTCGGCGCTACATAAATACTAAATAATAATATTTTGCCTCACCAGGATTGCACTTTTATTTAGCTTTCCTGTATGACAAGAACACACAGTCAGCTCTAGGGGAAGAGGGAAACAAAGGTGAATGAGGGAGGGCTGGTGCACATCAAGAGTGCTTCTGAGCGTTTTTCAAATCAACAGTGATTTGAAAAGCGCTTGGCTAATGTTACCCTATGTGGGTGTTCCCACAGCAGCGTTGTGATTTTTTCAAAATCGCAGGTATACTGCATGTAGCATGTTTTTGAGCAATTCATTCAAAAATCGCTCTGAAAATCACTTCACAAAATCACACTCACAAATTGCTAGCGATTGCTATTGTCATTTTGGCGTTGCACTAGCCCAGAGAGAGGAGTGGAGAAATTGAGAATAGCCTGAGATGGAGCAGAGAACTTATCTGTATTGAAGTCCCACATCACACAGGCTACTTGCCTGTAATCGGACTCCTGTCCCTGTAAGTCTCTCACACAAGTCAGAAAGAAGCCCTCCTGGAGTCTAGGGACTGTCAAAAACTTTTCAGCTTGTTATCCACACCTTATCCACACATGCAGTCATTATAACAATGGGGAGAGACCAGACAGATGTTTGCCCACAGACCCTGAGTCCAGGCAAGCTCTGCATCATGCTATGCATATTTACCAGGTGGCCTGCACTCTAATTTCATCATGTCTGACACTTCTGTGCTGTGGAGAGTCCGGGACTCCATAATCAACATTCTCTCACTGCAGGCTGCATCTTCTTGTGAGGGAAGCTGGGCTGCCTCTCTCATTCTATTAGCTGGAGGGAGGCACCAAAAGTTAGAAGGGAGGGAGAATGAGGCTGTTTATATTATGCGGGCTTCCCTGGCTGAATACACAGCTCAGTGCAGGGGGGAGGTTCCAGACACCCGGAATAGCCCCCTCAGTTCGCCAGTGGGTTTACCCATAATAAAATATCAGAATCCAGCAGTAGAATATCGCTAATTTTAGCAATATTTTACTAGTGGCAATCCCCTGCGCCCTTTCTTACAGGTGCCCTTTATTTCATGTATGCATTGTGTCACCTTAACTTGCAATGCACAAGTAGTCTCTGGTTTACCAATGTCCAGATTATGGACAACTCATAGCTGCGAACTGGAGTTGGCTGGGCGAATGACTTACGCGGAGAGCTCTTGTGCCACCAGCCGTCAGCATCTGAAATGGCATCAGCCTGTAGCAGGAAGGTGACGCAATTGATAATGTAGAGAGAAGTCAAGAAACCAGGGTAAGCCCGACGCAGTGAGGAAAGCGCAGAAAAAACTGGAACTACATGGGGCACTTTGCCATTAACTATCTAACAAGCATAAAAGTTGGCAGGCGTGGCACCACTGAAATATAGGAGACATAAGAAGCAAAAACAGGAAGCACAGAAACGTGAGAAAGAAGGCACACAAAGAGGGCAGAGGAAAACCTGAGGAAGGGGGAGACCCCAAAACATGTTGTGTTCTGCAACGATTTAGATAAATGGAAGTTTATAAACGCCTTCTGAGTGCCTTCTTCATTGTTGTAGGGCAGAGGAACTGCATGGGGTACAGAGGGGGCACATGATACACATTGGGACATTGGTATAGGAGGCTCAGTTCAGTTGTGCTTTAAAGAGGAACTGTAGTAAAAATAACGTTATTAATAAAATTGCTTATTTTTTAAAAATATTACTTTATAAATTATGTTGTCGGTGTTTGTCCATTGTAAAATCCTTCCATACCCTGATTTACATTCTGAAATGTATCACAGATGGCAACATCTTAAGTCCTGCCAGGTGTAGCTCTGCAGCATGTTTGTTTCTAAGAATTCCGAAGCCAGTGAAAATAATGCCCGGTCTCCCAGAATGCTGGGAGAGGGGCTACATACCAATATTTAGCAATATATAGATATAGGAAGTGTTTCTGATACTGAAACCAGGTAAATTACCATAAAAGTGGGTATCTTTAATAATTTACTGCATTCTACTGTATGTCACTAATATTGATGGGCCGAACCTCCGATTTTAGGTTCGCGAACTTCCGTGGAAGGTTCGGTTCGCAAAAAAGTTCGCGAACCGCAATAGACTTCAATGGGGAGGCGAACTTTGAAAACTAGAAAAAATTATGCAGGCCACAAAAGTGATGGAAAAGATGTTTCAAGGGGTCTAACACCTGGAGGGGGGCATGGCGGAGTGGGATACACGCCAAAAGTCCCGGGGAAAAATCTGGATGTGACGCAAAACAGCGTTTTAAGGGCAGAAATCACATTGAATGCTAAATTGCAGGCCTAACGTGCTTTAAAACATCTTGCATGTGTATACATCAATCAGGTAGTGTAATTAGAGTACTGCTTCACACTGACGCACCAAACTAACTGTGTAACGCACCGCAAGTTACCAGCTGTTTGTGTAGTGACGTCCATGCTGGACTACTGCGCAACATGGTGAGATTGCTCTTCCTCACTCAGTGATGTCAGGTAATGTGTGACTGCCTTCTCAACTTTCCATGGCATTGTTAAAAAGCTTACGTTTGGTTTTTAAATTACATTTTCTACTTGCTGTGTACTTGTTCAGTACCGCTACAATGAGAATCCTATGGAGGCGGGCAAGTCTGCCATTGTGACCCCGGGTAAAGGACGGGGAATGAGGGATGGAATCTGGTGTGGAGCCTGAGCAACGCTACACATCCAAGGAGGGCAGCAGGCAGGCATGCACGCCCGCCCCGAGGTAGTGACCAAAAATAACAATACAGGAGGACTATCAAGGGCTTGCTGTATTTGAAATGAATGTACTTTAAATCCTTTAACGAGAACCAGTTATGGCGGGCAAAGATGACACCACATTCCTTTCACGAGAATCATATGGAGGCGGGCAAGTCTGCCATTTGTGACCCCGGGTAATGGCCGGGGAATTAGGGATGGAATCCGGTGTGGAGCCTGAGCAACGGCTACCACTACACAGGCAAGGAGGGCAGCAGGCAGGCATGCACGCCCGCCCGCCCCGAGGTAGTGACCAAAAATAACAATACAGGAGGAGGACTTTCGAGGCCCTGCTGTCTATTTGAATGAATGTACTTTAAATCCTTTAACGAGAACCAGTTATGGCGGGCAAAGATGACACCACATTCCTTTCACGAGAATCATATGGAGGCGGGCAAGTCTGCCATTTGTGACCCTGGGTAATGGCCGGGGAATGAGGGATGGAATCCGGTGTGGAGCCTGAGCAACGGCTACCACTACACAGGCAAGGAGGGCAGCAGGCAGGCGTGCACGCCCGCCCCGAGGTAGTGACCAAAAATAACAATACAGGACTCAGGAGGACTTTTGAGGCCCTAATTGTAATGAATCAACTTTAAATCCTTTAACGGGAATCCGTTATGGAGGGCAAGTCTGCTATTGCCACCATGGGTAATGGGCGGGGAATGAAGGTTGGATTCCGGCCCGTAGTGGGACCCTGCTGAGACCCATGCTGTAGCTGCCCTGACCGTGCTTTGCAGACCAGGCATCTGTGGTCAGATGGACCCTGGACCCAGTGGAAGACAAACCAAGTCGAAAGCATTTGCCAAGAATGTTTTACGGGGGGCAAGTTTCTTGCCATTGTTTTAAATTGTTTGAAACTGTAGATGGTTGTATTTTTCAATTGTTTTAAAATGTAGATGGTTGTATTTTTAAATTGTTTGAAACTGTAGATGGTTGTATTTTTAAATTGTTTTAAACTGTAGATGGTTGTATTGCGTTCCGGAGTTGGAGCCTGAGCAACGGCTACCACTACACATCCAGGCAAGGAGGGCAGCAGGCAGGCATGCACGCCCGCCCCGAGGTAGTGACCAAAAATAACAATACAGGACTCAGGAGGACCTTTTGAGGCCCTAATTGTAATGAATCAACTTTAAATCCTTTAACGGGAATCCGTTATGGAGGGAAAGTCTGCCATTGTCACCACGGGAAATGGGCGGGGAATGAAGGTTGGATTCCGGCCCGTAGTGGGAGCCTGCTGAGACCCATGCTGTAGCTGCCCTGACCGTGCTTTGCAGACCAGGCATCTGTGGTCAGATGGACCCTTGACCCAGCGGAAGACAAACCAAGTCGAAAGCATTTGCCAAGAATGTTTTACGGAGGGCAAGTTTTTTGCCATTGTTTTAAATTGTTTGAAACTGTAGATGGTTGTATTTTTAAATTGTTTTAAACTGTAGATGGTTGTATTTTTAAATTGTTTGAAACTGTAGATGGTTGTATTGCGTTCCGGAGTTGGAGCCTAAGAAACAGCTATCACCACACATCCAGGCAAGGAGGGCAGCAGGCAGGCATGCACGCCGGACAGGAGGTAGTGACCAAAAATAACAATACAGGACTCAGGAAGACTTTTGAGGCCCAAATTGTAATGAATCAACTTTAAATCCTTTAACGGGAATCCGTTATGAAGGGCAAGTCTGATGGTGCCTTCACTGCGATTCACCAGGTTGGTATACGGCGAGAATCTGTTATGGAGGTCAAGTCTGCCATCGTGACCACTGACCATGGCTAATGGCGGGGGAACCCTTCCTGGTGTGATTCCGGTCCGGAGTTGGAGCCTAACAAATGGCTCCCACCACACATCCAGGCAAGGAGGGCAGCAGGCAGACATGCCCGCCTCGAGGTAGTGACCAAAAATAACAATACAGGATTCAGGAGGACCTTTTGAGGCCCTAATTGTAATGAATCAACTTTAAATCCTTTAACGGGAATCTGTTATGGAGGGCAAGTCTGCCATCCATTCAAGTGCAAGTTATGCACTGACTGCCAGGTATAATGTGCAGTCACAGATGCAGTGAAAGGTATGCAGTGACTGCAAACAGCCGTTTGTGTAGTGACGGCCGTGCTGGACTGGTGCGCACCATGACGAGAGTGCAGGTGATGGTGGCTTTTCAGCCCATATGGTCGCCCGGCTGATGTAGGTGAATGACAGAACAGTGACTGTCCAGCTGATCAAATTTGGTCTGACCACAATGAAACAACGACCTTATTATCTTTGGTGTGCCACCCCCACTCGAGACACTCATATAGCCGGCGGTCATTGCTTCATTGTGATACGCAAGCCCCTTCACTGCGGCAAGGTAATGATCACGAAGGAGGATGGGCACATGTACATGCCTTTTGTTTTTTTGTTGCAGCCGCCTGCAGTTCAGCCAGAAAAATTAGGCAGGCATATGCACGCCCCAGAAAAATTAGTATAGCGGCCGCTGCTAGCAGACCTTAAAAATTCTGGAATCCGCCTAGAGTCCTGGACCCTGGTGGTGGTGGCGGAGAAGGCAGTCCAGCGGCCTGCAGGCAGAGATGCTGTGTGTGGGGACTGACTTAGTCTTCGGTCGTGCAATAGCCCTCAGGGATCCATGCCTCATTAATTTTGATAAAGGTCAGGTACTGAACACTGTCATGACTTAGGCGACTTCTCTTGTCAGTGACAATGCCTCCAGCTGCACTGAAGGTCCTTTCTGACAGGACGCTTGCGGCAGGGCAAGAGAGAAGTTGTATGGCAAATTGGGACAGCTCTGGCCACAGGTCAAGCATGCGCAACCAGTAGAGCAAGGGTTCATCGTCGCAGTCGCAGTGTGTACATCCACACTTAAGGCCAGGTAGTCGGCTACCTGCCGGTCCAGGCGTTGGTGGAGGGTGGATCCCAAAGGGCTACTGCAAGGCGTTGGACTAAAGAATGTCCGCATGTCAGACATCACCCCGAGATCGCTGGAGCGTCCTGTCCTTGCCTGCGTGGACTAATGAGGAGGAGGAGGATTACTGCCAGTGGTACCTTTATTGCGTTGTACTGTCACATCACCCTTAAATGCATTGTAAAGCATCATTGACAGCTTGTTCTGCAAGTGCTGCATCCTTTCCGCCTTGTGTTGAGTTGGTAACAGGTCTGCCACTTTGTGCCTGTACCAAGGGTCTAGTAGCATGGCCACCCAGTATAGGTCATTCCCCTTGAGTTTTTTGACACGGGGGTCCTTCAACAGGCTGGACAACATGAAAGAGGCCATCTGCACAAAGTCAGATCCAGACGTACTCTCCATCTCCTCTTGCTCTTCCACAGTGACGTCACACAACTCCTCTTCCTCCCCCCAGCCACGAACAATACCACGGGAACGTGGAGCAGCAGAAGCCCCCTGTGATGGCTGCTGCGGTTGTTCTTCTGCCGCTGCCTCTTCCTCCTCCACAGAAACACCTTCCTCATAATCGTCATCCGAGTCTAACTCCTCTCCTTCCCCACACGACTCCTCTTCTTCCTCCTCCTCCCCCCTCTGTGGTGCCGCAGGTGTCGAGGAAACATGTGGTTCGGTTGTAAATCGCTCCCACGAATCCTCCTGCCGTAGCTGTTCCTGTTCCCGCTCCTCCACAGCTTCATCCACCACTCTACGCACGGCACGCTCCAGGAAGTAAACGTAGGGGATCATGTCGCTGATGGTCCCTTAGCGCGACTCACCAGGTTGGTCACCTCCTCAAACGGCCGCATGGTCCTGCATGCATTTCGCATCAGTGTCCAGCTGTTGGGCCACAACATTCCCATCTTCCCAGATTGTGTCCTTCTACTGTAGTTGTACAGGTACTGGGTGACGGCTTTCTCCTGGTCTAGCAGGCGAGAGAACATGAGCAGGGTGGAATTCCAGCGAGTTGGGCTATCGCATATCAAGCGTCTCACCAGCAAGTTGTTTTTCCGCTGAATGTCCACAAAGCGTGCCATGGCCGTATAAGACCACCTGAAATGCCCACACAACTTCCTGGTCTGCTTCAGGACGTCCTCTAAGCCTGGGTACTTTGAGACAAATCTTTGCACGACCAGATTCAGCACATGTGCCATGCAAGGTACATGTGTCAGCTTTCCTAAAATCAAAGCGGAAAGGAGATTGCTGCCGTTGTCACACACCACGTTGCCGATCTCAAGCTTGTGCGGGGTCAGCCATTGCTCCACCTGTTTGTTAAGAGCAGCCAGGAGGGCTGCTCCAGTGTGACTCTCCGCTTTCAGGCAAGACATGTCTAACACTGCGTGACACCGTCGTACCTGGCATGCAGCATAGGCCCTGGGGTGCGGGGGCTGTGTAGCTGGAGAGGAGATCGCGGCACCAGCCAAGGAGGAGGAGGAGGAGGATGACGACAGTGAAGAGGTGGTAGCAGGCGGAGAGGAGGTGGCTGGGGGCCTGCCTGCAAGCCATGGAGGTGTGACAAGTCGGTCCGCTGCGCAGCCACGTACTCCCTGCTTGCTGCCATCGGTCACCAGGTTGACCCAATGGGCTGTGTATGTAATGTAGCAGCCCTGCCCGTGCTTGGCAGACCAGGCATCCGTGGTCAGGTGGACCCTTGACCCAATGCTCTTTGCAATAGATGACACCACTTGCCTCTCAACTGCACGGTACAGTTTGGGTATGGCCTTTCGTGAAAAATAAGTGCGGCCTGGTATCTTCCACTGCGGTGTCCCAATGGCCACAAATGAATAGCTGGCGAGCTAATAGTTCCGCCACACCAGCTGTCAGACACCGGGCAAGAGGGTGACTGGCCGAAATTGGCTTTTTCCGCTCAAAGACTTCCTTCACCTGGCTACTGCTGTGGGCAGAGGAGCAGGAACCACTCAAGGGCAGAGGCGGTGTGAAGGAGGGTGGCTGTGAAGGTTCAAGGGAGAAAGCGGATGAAGATGATGCACCTGAAGGAGGAAGAGGAGAAGGAGGGTGGCTTGTCTTTTGAGGGGTGCTGCTTTTCCTCAGCTGTTCTTCCCATAGCTGTTTGTGCCTTTTCTCCAGGTGCCTTCGTAAGGCACTTATCCCTACGTGAGTGTTAGCCTTTCCACGGCTCAATTTTTGGAGGCAGAGAGAACAGATGGCTTTGCTCCTATCTGAGGCACACATCGTAAAATATTTCCAAACCGCTGAGCCCCCCTGGGGTGATGGCACTACGGTGGCATCAACAGCTGACCTTGAAGGGCATGTTGGCTGGCTGGCCATAGCTGGCGATACATGGCGCCGGACACTGCCCCCAGCTGTTTCTGAGGACGAGCTCCCTCTGCTTCTATCATGGAGTCGTCTCCTCCTACTCCTCTCTGGCTCCCCCTCTGAACTGTCCCCCTGGTCATCTCCTCTATTGGGAACATACGTGACATCCGTATAATCGTAATCATAATCCTCCTGCCCAGCTTCGCTTTCCTCAGACAACTCCACAACTGCACCAACTTCAGGTGGTTCATCATGCCCCTCCTCACACATTACGTCCATACTATCGCCACCTAACTCAGACGTATAAGGTGGTGTACCTACACCTTCTTCTTGTTGTTGCAGTAGTGGCTGTGAATCAGTGATTTCATCACCACCACCACCACCAAATAACTCCTGCGAAGTGTCAAATGCAGCAGATGTGGTGCTTGTACTAGCGCTGGTGGCACTGGCTGCGGAAGATGAGGTCTTCTGTGTTAAATACTCAAGCACCTCCTCACGATTTTGAAAAGTGATGGAACGTGCCTTCTTCTGAGCACTGTACTTTGGGCCAGGTCCGCACGAAATCACAGCAACACCACCTCGCACAGACCTGCCAGTGCCAGGTGGCCTTCCTCTGGGTCTGCCTCTACCTCTTCCTCTACCTGGTTTGTCCATTTTGTCCATCTTAAGGGGAAGCTAGGTATATGCAGTGAGGTGAGTTCACTCAACAGAAAAGGTAGATATGCAGTGAGGTGAGTTCACTGAATGCAAAAGGTAGCTATATGCAGTGAGGTGAGTTCACTGAACACAAAAGGTAGCTATGTGCAGTGAGGTTCACTCAACCCAAAGGTAGTTATATATGCAGTGAGGTGAGTTCACTCAACAGAAAAGGTAGATATGCAGTGAGGTGAGTTCACTCAACCCAAAGGTAGTTATATATGCAGTGAGGTGAGTTCACTCAACACAAAAGGTAGCTATGTGCAGTGAGGTGAGTTCAATGAACCCAAAGGTAGTTATATATGCAGTGAGGTGAGTTCACTGAACACAACAGGTAGTTAGATGCAGTGAGGTGAGTTCACTCAACCCAAAGGTAGTTATATATGCAGTGAGGTGAGTTCACTCAACAGAAAAGGTAGATATGCAGTGAGGTGAGTTCACTCAACCCAAAGGTAGTTATATATGCAGTGAGGTGAGTTCACTGAACAAAAAAGGTAGCTATGTGCAGTGAGGTGAGTTCCCTCAACACAAAGGTAGTTATATATGCAGTGAGGTGAGTTCACTGAACACAAAAGGTAGCTATGTGCAGTGAGGTGAGTTCACTCAACCCAAAGGTAGTTATATATGCAGTGAGGTGAGTTCACTGAACAAAAAAGGTAGCTATGTGCAGTGAGGTGAGTTCCCTCAACACAAAGGTAGTTATATATGCAGTGAGGTGAGTTCACTGAACACAAAAGGTAGCTATGTGCAGTGAGGTGAGTTCACTCAACCCAAAGGTAGTTATATATGCAGTGAGGTGAGTTCACTGAACACAACAGGTAGTTAGATGCAGTCAGCTGAGTTCACTCAACACAAAGGTAGTTATATATGCAGTGAGGTGAGTTCACTCAACAGAAAAGGTAGATATGCAGTGAGGTGAGTTCACTCAACTTAAAAGGTCGTTATATGCAGTGAGGCAAGTTCACTCACCACAAAAGGTAGTTATGTGCAGCGAGGTGGGTTCACTCAACACAAATGTAGGTGTATGCAGTGATGAGGTGGGTTAACTAAACACAACAGGTACTAGTAGTAGGTAAATGCAGTACTGGGTGGGTAGTACAATGTGCAGCTCCCTGTCACATACACAGGTAGTCACTGAATGTGCTGCTGAATGCTGGTGGGCTGGTGGCAGTGGGACACACACATTATGAATTAGCAATGCTGTCTAAGCAACACAAGTGTCTCACACACACAGGTAGTCACTGAATGTGCTGCTGCTGCTGCTGCAGGCAGTGGGACACACAGTATGAATTAGCAATGCTGTCTAAAAAACACAAGTGTCAGTTTCAAACATAGAAAAAAAAATGATCACACGAGCAGGATGAGCTCTGAAAAGAGCTGTTCTGGGGCGCTATTATAGCAATAAGATTCAGCTAGGAGCAAGCTAAGAAGGCAAGAGCCTGACTAATCTGTCCCTAAGAGAACAAGTCTGCAGCAGCTGTCCCTAGTCTGTCTCTAGCAGGCATACGAGTGAAGCTAATGGCCGCCGGAGCCTGCCTTATATAAGGGGGGGGGGGGGGGGGCTCCAGGGCTCCAGGGCTTAGTATAGCCGGATTGGCTACAATGCGCCTGCTGACTGATGCAGAGGGTCAAAGTTGACCCTCATAAAGCATTATGGGGCGAATCGAACTTCCGGGAAAGTTCACCTTCGCCGGCGAAGGCGAACCACCCGAAGTTCGCCTGGAACCGTTCGCCGGCGAACCGTTCGGCCCATCTCTAGTCACTAAAGAGTCTGTTTAAGAAAAGATTTACAGTCCCTAACTTGTTTTGAAAGGAGTAACTACACCACTGGGAACATCATATGATAAAAAAAAGGTAGAAATTGGAAGAGTAAAATGGGTAGCTGTGGGCAGCAACAAAAGTTTTATAAAAGAGGCAAAATTACTTTACAGCATTATTTAACCACTTCAGGACCACAGTCTTTTCGCCCCTTAAGGACCAGAGCCTTTTTCTCCATTCAGACCACTGCAGCTTTCACGGTTTAATGCTCGGTCATACAACCTACCACCTAAATGAATTTTACCTCCTTTTCTTGTCACTAATACAGCTTTCTTTTGATGCTATTTGATTGCTGCTGCGAGTTTTACTTTTTATTATATTCATCAAAAAAGACATGAATTTTGTCAAAAAAATGACTTTTTTAACTTTCTGTGCTGACATTTTTCAAATAAAGTAAAATTTCCTATACATTTGAGCGCGAAAGTTATTCTGCTACATGTCTTTGATAAAAAAAAAAACCATTCAGTGTATATTTATTGGATTGGGTAAAAGTTATAGCGTTTACAAACTATGGTGCCAAAAGTGAATTTTCCCATTTTCAAGCATCTCTGACTTTTCTGCGCACCTGTCAGGTTTCATGAGGGGCTAAAATTCCAGGATAGTACAAATACCCCCCAAATGACCCCATTTTGGAAAGAAGACATCCCAAAGTATTCAGTGAGAGGCATGGTGAGTTCATAGAAGATTTTATTTTTTGTCACAAGTTAGCAGAAAATGACACTTTGTGACAACAACAACAAAAAAAAAAAGTTTCCATTTCTTCTAACTTGCGACAAAAAAAAAATGAAATCTGCCACGGACTCACTATGCTCCTCTCTGAATACCTTGAAGTGTCTACTTTCCAAAATGGGGTCATTTGTGGGGTGTGTTCACTGTCCTGGCATTTTGGGGGGTGCCTAATTGTAAGCACCCCTGTAAAGCCTAAAGATGCTCATTGGACTTTGGGCCCCTTAGCGCAGTTAGGCTGCAAAAAAGTGCCACACATGTGGTATTGCCGTACTCAGGAAAAGTAGTATAATGTGTTTTGGGGTGTATTTTTACACATACCCATGCTGGGTGGGAGAAATATCTCCGTAAATGACAATTTTTTTATTTTTTTTACACACAATTGTCTATTTATAGAGATATTTCTCCCACTCAGCATGGGTATGTGGAAAAATACACCCCAAAACACATTATACTACTTCTCCTGAGTACGGCGATACCACATGTGTGGCACTTTTTTGCACCCTAACTGCGCTAAGGGGCCCAAAGTCCAATGAGTACCTTTAGGATTTCACAGGTCATTTTGAGAAATTTCGTTTCAAGACTACTCCTCACGGTTTAGGGCCCCTAAAATGCCAGGACAGTATAGGAACCCCACAAATTACCCCATTTTAGAAAGAAGACACCCCAAGGTATTCCATTAGGAGTATGGTGAGTTCATAGAAGATTTTTTTTTTTTGTCACAAGTTAGCGGAAATTGATGTTAATTGTTTTTTTTCACAAAGTGTCATTTTCCGCTAACTTGTGACAAAAAATAAAATCTTCTATGAACTCACCATACTCCTAACGGAATACCTTGGGGTGTCTTCTTTCTAAAATGGGGTCATTTGTGGGGTTCCTATACTGCCCTGGCATTTTAGGGGCCCTAAACCGTGAGGAGTAGTCTTGAAACCAAATGTCGCAAAATGACCTGTGAAATCCTAAAGGTACTCATTGGACTTTGGGCCTGTGGAAGTTAAAGGCCATCAAGAACTGTAGTCATTTAGCATGGTGGCCATAGTGAAGCCGGCATAGTCACATTGACACAGTGTGTGTGGTGTACAGGTGGTGGGTGAGGACAAACAGACCTTGGTGGCATTGTGTTTTCTGCATAGGCTGCGGCTGGGCGAATACACTTTGCTGATAACCAGATCTGGTCCCTTTATAGATAAAAGCGCGCATATCCTGGCCAGGTATGATTGTTTTTAAGCTAACAGTTTTTAATTGTGTCCTGTGATTTTCATGCAGCCAAGGCTGTAATTAAAACCCGGTTGTATGTACAGAGAGACAGCAGTCTTGTTTAAGGTGTATGGGACTTTGGGCCCCTTAGCGCACTTAGGGTGCAAAAAAGTGCCACACATGTGGTACCGCCGTACTCAGGAGAAGTAGTATAATGTGTTTTGGGGTGTATTTTTACACATACAGATGCTGGGTGGGAGAAATATCTCTGTAAATGACAATTATTTGATTTTTTTTACACACAATTGTCCATTTACAGAGAGATTTCTCCCACCCAGCATGGGTATGTATAAAAATACACCGCAAAACACATTATACTACTTCTTCTGAGTACGGCGATACCACATGTGTGACACTTTTTTGCAACCTAGGTGCGCTAAGGGGCCTAACGTCCTATTCACAGGTCATTTTGAGGCATTTGGATTCTAGACTACTCCTCACGGTTTAGGGCCCCTAAAATGCCAGGGCAGTATAGGAACCCCACAAGTGACCCCATTTTAGAAAGAAGACACCCCAAGGTATTCCGTTAGGGGTATGGTGAGTTCATAGAAGATTTTATTTTTTGTCACAAGTTAGTGAAAAATGACACTTTGTGAAAAAAACAATAAAAATCCAATTTCCTCTAACTTTTGACAAAAAATAAAATATTCTATGAACTCATCATACACCTAACAGAATACCTTGGGGTGTCTTCTTTCTAAAATGGGGTCACTTGTGGGGTTCCTATACTGCCCTGGCATTTTACGGGCCCAAAACTGTGAGTAGTCTGGAAACCAAATTTCTCAAAATGACTGTTCAGGGGTATAAGCATCTGCAAATTTTGATGACAGGTGGTCTATGAGGGGGCAAATTTTGTGGAAGCGGTCATAAGCAGGGTGGCCTCTTAGATGACAGGATGTATTGGGCCTGATCTGATGGATAGGAGTGCTAGGGGGGTGACAGGAGGTGATTGATGGGTGTCTCAGGGGGCGGTTAGAGGGGAAAATAGATGCAATCAATGCACTGGGGACGTGATCGGAAGGGGGTCTGAGGGGGATCTGAGGGTTTGGCCGAGTGATCAGGAGCCCACACGGGGCAAATTAGGGCCTGATCTGATGGGTAGGTGTGCTAGGGGGTGACAGGAGGTGATTGATGGGTGTCTCAAGGTGTGATTAGAGGGGGGAAATAGATGCAAGCAATGCACTGGCGAGGTGATCAGGGCTGGGGTCTGAGGGCGTTCTGAAGTGTGGGCGGGTGATTGGGTGCCCGCAAGGGGCAGATTAGGGTCTAATCTGATGGGTAACAGTGACAGGTGGTGATAGGGGGTGATTGATGGGTAATTAGTGGGTGTTTAGAGGAGAGAAGATCTGCGGGCGATCTATTGGTGTGGGTGGGTGATCAGATTGCCCGCAAGGGGCAGGTTAGGGGCTGTTTGATGGGTGGCAGTGACAGGGGGTGATTGATGGGTGGCAGTGACAGGGGGTGATTGATGGGTGATTGACAGGTGATCAGTGGGTTATTACAGGGAATAACAGATGTAAATATTGCACGGGCGAATTGATAAGGGGGTGTCTGAGGGCAATCTGAGCGTGTGGGCGGGTGATTGGGTGCCCGCAAGGGGCAGATTAGGGTCTAATCTGATGGGTAACAGTGACAGGTGGTGATAGGGGGTGATTGATGGGTAATTAGTGGGTGTTTAGAGGAGATAAGAGATGTAAACAATGGATTTGGGAGGTGATCTGATGTCGGATCTGCGGGCGATCTATTGGTGTGGGTGGGTGATCAGATTGCCCGCAAGGGGCAGGTTAGGGGCTGTTTGATGGGTGGCAGTGACAGGGGGTGATTGATGGGTGGCAGTGACAGGGGGTGATTGATGGGTGATTGACAGGTGATCAGTGGGTTATTACAGGGAATAACAGATGTAAATATTGCACGGGCGAATTGATAAGGGGGGGGTCTGAGGGCAATCTGAGCGTGTGGGCGGGTGATTGGGTGCCCGCAAGGGGCAGATTAGGGTCTAATCTGATGGGTAACAGTGACAGGTGGTGATAGGGGGTGATTGATGGGTAATTAGTGGGTGTTTAGAGGAGATAAGAGATGTAAACAATGGATTTGGGAGGTGATCTGATGTCGGATCTGCGGGCGATCTATTGGTGTGGGTGGGTGATCAGATTGCCCGCAAGGGGCAGGTTAGGGGCTGTTTGATGGGTGGCAGTGACAGGGGGTGATTGATGGGTGGCAGTGACAGGGGGTGATTGATGGGTGATTGACAGGTGATCAGTGGGTTATTACAGGGAATAACAGATGTAAATATTGCACGGGCGAATTGATAAGGGGGGGGTCTGAGGGCAATCTGAGCGTGTGGGCGGGTGATTGGGTGCCCGCAAGGGGCAGATTAGGGTCTAATCTGATGGGTAACAGTGACAGGTGGTGATAGGGGGTGATTGATGGGTAATTAGTGGGTGTTTAGAGGAGATAAGAGATGTAAACAATGGATTTGGGAGGTGATCTGATGTCGGATCTGCGGGCGATCTATTGGTGTGGGTGGGTGATCAGATTGCCCGCAAGGGGCAGGTTAGGGGCTGATTGATGGGTGGCAGTGACAGGGGGTGATTGACGGGTGATTGACGGGTGATTGACAGGTGATTGACAGGTGATTGACAGGTGATCAGGGGGGATAGATGCATACAGTACACGGGGGGGGGGGGGGGGGGGTCTGGGGGGGGGGTCTGGGGAGAATCTGAGGGGTGGGGGGTGATCAGGCGGGAGTAGGGGGCAGATTAGGGACTTAAAAATAAAATAGCGTTGACAGATAGTGACAGGGAGTGATTGATGGGTGATTAGGGGGGTGACTGGGTGCAAACAGTGGTCTGGGGGGTGGGCAGGGGGGGGTCTGAGGGGTGCTGTGGGCGATCAGGGGGCAGGGGAGGGGGAAATCAGTGTGCTTGGGTGCAGACTAGGGTGGCTGCAGCCTGCCCTGGTGGTCCCTCGGACACTGGGACCACCAGGGCAGGAGGCAGCCAGTATAATAGGCTTTGTATACATTACAAAGCCTATTATACTTGTTACATGCGGCGATCCGGGTGCTAGTAACCCGCCGGCGCTTCCGAACGGCCGGCGGGTTACAACGAACGGTGGGCGGAGCCAGTCCCCGGCGGCTGATCGCGTCACGAATGACGCGATCGCCGCACAGCCACTCCCGCAGCCGCCCCCGCCGATGGGCGTATTGCGGTCGTTTGGGCCCGGTCTTTGCCGCCGCCCATCGGCTGGGGGCGGTCCTCAAGTGGTTAAACTGGACAGACGTCATATATCCCCGCATTCTGAGAGAGTACCATCATCATCCATACAGAAATACTGTGTGTCACACAGAGTACAGTTCAGCTGTATATAGAAGACGAGATGCAAGTCAGCAAATACCAGATCACAGCACCAGAACAGCTGTGATACAAGAGGGCTATGACTACTTCATCCAATCACAATTCCCGTCCACCTTCCAGCTGCTTCTGGAGTTCTGTTTACTTCTTCAATTAACAGAGGTGATCTGCACAGAACAATCTGCTAATGACAAAATACCTGTTCAAGGTCACGGTGATTCCAGTCTAGGGATTTTATTCCCACCTGGTGTTTATTGCAGTCTACCGGTGGTGGGGTGTGTGCAGGGGAATCCTTTTAACCACTTGATGACCCAGCCTTTACCCCCCCTTAATGACCAGCGCTGTTTTTGCTGATCTGTTCTGGGTGGGCTCTACAGCCCCCAGCACAGATCAAACACCAGGCAGAGCGACCAGATCGCCCCCCTTTTTTCCCCACTAGGGAAATGATGTGCTGGGGGGGTCTGATCGCTCCTGCCTGCGTGTGGCTGGCGGGGGGGCACCTCAAAGCCCCCTCCATCGCAGGATTCCCCCTCTCCCTCTCCTCCCTCCCTTCCCCGGAGATCGGAGGCTGCACAGGAACGGATCTGTCCTGTGCAGCCTCTAACAGGCTCCTGCCTGTCATGTGATAGCAATCCCTGGCCGCTGATTGGCCGGGGATCGCTGATCTAGTACAACGCTGCTACTGTTAGCAGTGTTGTACAAATGTAAACAAAGCGGATTATTTCCGCTTGTGTTTACATTTAGCCTGCGAGCCGCGATCGGCGGCCCGCAGGCTATTCACGGAGCCCCCCGCCGTGAATTGACAGGAAACAGCCGCTCGCGCGAGCGGCTGTTTCCTGATTAATTAGCCTGCAGCTGGCGACGCAGATGTGCGTCGCTGGTCCTGCAGCTGCCACTTTGTCGACGCGCGTTATGAGTGCGCGGTCGACAAGTGGTTAAAGTGGTATGAAACACAAAATTGCATTACTGCTCTAAAGCATTAAACACAGTATAAAACTAATAGAACAAAAAAAAATATAGTCTGGTATAAAGTAACTGGAATGCAACGTTCTACTGGACTGAAGATAATTGTTAACATTGTCTGTTGCTGGACAATTCATCAGATTGTCTTGTGATTAAGTATTTCAAAGAGCAAACAAAGCATCGAGATAGGACGCCGCCAGACCATGAGACGGGTGGACACCATACACATGTTTGTGACATGCTTATACTTACCCCTGGATCCATAAGTGCATTTCCACTGCGCTGAGAGGGGCATCTGCTTTAATTGTATTTCGTTGCTTTAATTGTTTTACGCTATGGTGTCTTTTCTGTTTTTACCTCTATTTGAATAAATGCAAGAGTCGTTCATTTGAAGAAGGTCTGCAGTAGTATTATCCTGAGAGGACAGCATTGTTTAAAAAAAAAGCACTAGATCCACCTGACTGTGAGGTGGCAATGATCTGGTAAGGTCCTGCATGACAGGGGTGTGCTGTGTGGTGCGCACGGATTTTGATTCACTGGTCCTAGTCACAGACACATGGGCCCATATGCAAGTAACTTTTCCGACTGAGTTTTCTCGTAGGTGATATTTTCACACTGTATCAATAACATCTTTTAAAACCACCAACAAGCAAGAAAATTCTCAGAATAATTTTGACAGTACTTTTTCACCTACTTTTTGGTAAGATGAAAAATTACCTCCTAGGAGATAACTTAGAAGAAAAAGTGAATTGCATATCAACTCAGGTGTATTGCTGTGTGCTTATTCTTATGACAGTATTACACTATGTGACATGCTGGGGTTACAGTAAGAACTGTTGATTTCAATGTAAAACCACATGCATTGTGTTGGGAAAGTAGTGCATGTTGAGACTCCAATACACAGAGCTGCAGAAGGGAGAGGGACCCCAATACACAGATCAGGGGCGTAACTAGGAATCGCCAGGCCCCCCTGCAGAAATTTTGACCGGGCCCCCCCTCCACCCTGGGGCCCACTCAGGACCGTTTTTGGGGGCTGGAGGGGTCGCAGCATGAGGGGAGAGCTTGGTGGCACGTCGGTGGGGCTCCCTCACCTCGGGCTCTCCCCTCTGCACTCCCCTCTAGCATTGAATAAAGAGTATGCAGGCGGCGGGGCAGTGGCAGATACATACCTTCCGTGCGCTCCATGGATGTTTCTCTCTCTAGCTTCTGACGCGACTTCCTGTATAAACAGGAAGTCGCGTCAGACACTAGAGGGAGAAACGTCTGCGCTGGAGCGCACGGAAGGTATGTATCTGCCGCTGCCCCACCGCCTGCATACACTTTATTCAATGCTGGAGGGGAGAGCCCGAGGTGAGGGAGGGGGAGACAGTCCCCCCTCCCCACCAACGTGCCACCAAGCTCTCCCCTCATGCTGCGACCCCTCCAGCCCCCAAAAATGGCCCTGAGGGCCCCCCCCGCGAGAGCATGGGCTGCATCCCCTATTGTTACGCCCATGACACAGACCTGCGGAAAGGAGAGGGACACCAATTCACAGACCTGCAGAAAGGAGAGGGACCCCAATACACAGACCTGAAGAAAGGAGAGGGACCCCAATACACAGACCTGCAGAAAGGAGAGGGACCCCAATACACAGACCTGCAGAAAGGAGAGGGACCCCAATACACAGACCTGCAGAAAGGAGAGGGACCCCAATACACAGACCTGCAGAAAGGAGAGGGACCCCAATACACAGACCTGTGGAAAGGAGAGGGACCCCAATACACAGACCTGCGGAAAGGAGAGGGACCCCAATACACAAACCTGCAGAAAGGAGAGGGACCCCAATACACAGACCTGCAGAAAGGAGAGGGACCCCAATACACAGACCTGCAGAAAGGAGAGGGGCCCCAATACACAAACCTGCAGAAAGGAGAGGGACCCCAATACACAGACCTGCAGAAAGGAGAGGGACCCCAATACACAGACCTGCAGAAAGGAGAGGGATCCCAATACACAGACCTGCAGAAAGGAGAGGGGCCCCAATACACAAACCTGCAGAAAGGAGAGGGACCCCAATATACAGACCTGCAGAAAGGAGAGGGACCCCAATACACAGACCTGCAGAAAGGAGAGGGACCCCAATACACAGAACTGCAGAAAAGAGAGGGACCCCAATACACAGACCTGCAGAAAGGAGAGGGGCCCCAATACACAAACCTGCAGAAAGGAGAGGGACCCCAATACACAGACCTGCAGAAAGGAGAGGGACCCCAATACACAGACCTGCAGAAAGGAGAGGGACCCCAATACACAAACCTGCAGAAAGGAGAGGGACCCCAATACACAGACCTGCAGAAAGAAGAGGGACCCCAATACACAGACCTGCAGAAAGGAGAGGGACCCCAATACACAGACCTGCAGAAAGGAGAGGGACCCCAATACACAGAGCTGCAGAAAGGAGAAGGACCCCAATACACAGACCTGCAGAAAGGAGAGGGGCCCCAATACACAAACCTGCAGAAAGGAGAGGGACCCCAATACACAGACCTGCAGAAAGGAGAGGGGCCCCAATACACAGACCTGCAGAAAGGACAGAGACCCTACAGGTCCTTGGAGAAAAGAGGGACCCCCATAAACAAATATCCAGACTGGAGATGACTATCTCCATATACAGACCTCTGGAGAGGAAATACCCCTATGAACATGAGGGGAGCTCTCATAAATGGGATACGAAGAGGTTGCATACATATATATCTGATAATGTCCATTCATTTTATGATCTAGAATATGAGGTATAGCCTCTGTATATAGCATTCCTGCTCTGCTAGCGCAGGCTAGTCTTGGTATGCTGTTTTTTGGCAATATACGTTATAGTCTGATATGACCCAGGTGAGGGCTACAAAGTTTTACCACTTAATAGTGAACTGTCCTTGACACAGCTTATTTACTTGGTGTTAAACCGACAGATTATCAATAGGAAAACTGCCAAGAAAAATAACACCAAGACCAGCAAGAAAACTGTCTGTACAGCAGTTTTACCTAAACGGTTAACCCCGAATGATTACTAATGATTATTTCAAGAGGTGTTTACATTTGTACAATGCAACATACATACCATCTATCCACTGCAGGCGATGCAGCTAGTAGTAAGCAAGAGAAGCAGAGCAGAATATTGGCTTCTTGGAGACATGACAACCTATAGCAACGTATAGGAGGCAGAACCTCCCAAGTGGTTACCCACTCTGAGAGCTCGTTCACACTAGAGGTGTTTTTCTCATTTTTTAAGTGCTGGCGATTTTTCAAAACCTCCCTGAAAGCGCTTACACCATGAATCTCTATGAGAGAGTTCACATCTGAGCGGTTCGTTTCTGATCCGCTCAGAAAAGCGGTGCTTGGACCATGTTTTAGGTGATTTTGCCTCAATAGAAGGTATAGAAGGAAAAACGCAAAATGCTCACATAAACGCTTTGTGCTGCGATTGCGTTCAAGTTTTTAGAATAAATACATTAGCCTTGATTCACTAACTGGCACTAAGCCGGTTAGTGTGCCTTATCATTTAGTGGGCACAAACTACAGCGCTAACCTTATCTGAGGTTAGTGTGCCTTACCTGAGGTTAATGTGCCTTATCTGAGGTTAGTGTGCCTTATCTGAGGTTAGTGTGCCTTATCTGAGGTTTGCCTTATCTGAGGTTAGTGTGCCTTATCTGAGGTTAGTGTGCCTTATCTGAGTTAGTGTGTCTTATCTGAGTTACTGTGCCTTATCTGAGGTTAGTGTGCCTTACCTGAGGTTAGTGTGCCTTATCTGAGGTTAGTGTGCCTTATCTGAGGTTAGTGTGCCTTATCTGAGGTGTGCCTTATCTGAGGTTAGTGTGCCTTATCTGAGGTTTGCCTTACCTGAGGTTAGTGTGCCTTATCTGAGGTTAGTGTGCCTTATCTGAGGTTTGCCTTATCTGAGGTTAGTGTGCCTTATCTGAGTTAGTGTGCCTTATCTGAGTTAGTGTGCCTTATCTGAGGTTAGTGTGCTTTATCTGAGGTTAGTGTGCCTTATCTGAACTTAATGCCCCTTAAGTAGCTTTGTGCACACTAAAAGATGCACAAAGCTACATCGCGCACTGCACGATAACATCGCACCCGCTTTACTGTACATGATGCGACCTAAACGGCGCATCAGTGCACCGTTATTGTCACATCCTATGCGACCTTATGGCCGCATCATATACAGTATAGCGGGTGCAACGTTATCATCGCACCGCGCGCACACTTAGCGCCGGTTAGTGAATCAAGCCCATTGTATTTATTCTTTTCTGGATCAAGGAGTTCACTTCCTGACTGACGTCAGGAAGTGAAAAAACGCATTCGCTCTACAAAAGCGGTTAGAAAAGCGATTTTACAAAAAAAAGCAGCGCGCAGGTAATCGCCGGGAGAAGGAAAGAAAAATCGTGTCACAAAACTCCTAACGCAAACACGATCAGAACGCAGTGTGCACAAGGCCTAATTGGGGACACCTATCATTGCCTGATATTGCTATGGTGGTGGTAGGGGGGCAGGGTAGAATTTTAGCACCACCTCCTTGAGGAACCTTTGCACAGCCCTGACAGTGTGACATTGTGAACTGTATGTAACAGGGATGTGGATGGCAGTAATCACTGGAACAAGAAAAAGGCATTCCCCTTTACCAAAGCGGTGGGGAGAGGTGGGTTGGACAAGCTTTGCATTACTTGATGCATTACAAAGCTATGTACAACTTCAATCACATGCATTTTCAAGCTAAATTTGATTAATATTTAAATCATAATATTGATGGGAAAGGCTATGGTTTCAGTATACCTCCATTTGAATCAATGGGGTTGATATATCAACCAAAATAACTAGCATTGCTTCAGCAGAGCTCATTTAAAAACAGTTAGAGGCCGTTATGGAGGCTACACTCGCTCCTTGCAGCGTAGCGTGCCTTATTTTGTTACACGAGTTGCTTCCTTAGCAACACACACTCCTTTAAATAGCAGCCATACTAGTGAAGTATCACGGTTCATACTTCACAGAGGCGGCTGCTATTTAAAAGAGTGTGTGTTGCAAAGGAAGCAATGCGTGTAACAAAATAAGGCACACTGCGCTGCAAGGAACGAGTGTAGCCTCCATAGCGGCCGCTAATTGTTTTTTAATGAGTGCTGCTGAAGCAACGCTCGTTATTCTGGTGGATGAATCTACCCCAATGTATATATTAAATAATATGTCTAATGCTACTAAAAAAAAATACTTCTGTAGTGTATTACCTTCCACAAACATTTTGAACAGATTTGACACTGAAGCTGGCTGCCTGCCTGTTGAATCTGCAGATGAATAATAATAATAATAATAATAATATTATATGCTTGTCTGTGAAATCTACATTTCAATAGTTCTGCCAGTCAGTGGCCTCTATCTGTTTTGGCTGTGATATTCTGTAGGTGGAGTACACATTGCTTATTTTTCTCTCTTGGAAAGCACTGAGGACATGTCTCCATTAGCAGAGACCTCAATACCATATGTGTACATTACACCAGCACAAATAGCTCTATCCTTGTTTTTACTCACATGTTTTGTAGATCTGTTCTATGCTGTATGTATATACTATCCTGTGAATGTGCTTTTTTTCTACTTCCCTGTCACAAGCAGGAACAGGAAGAGGTGTGGGAGGAGAGATGACCAGATGTCACTACAGATCACTCAGACACAGGCACCTATAGTGGGATTGCATGGATAGGGAGGGTATTTGGGAAGCTTTCAAAGCAGCATATTGTACAGAGGTTATAGACATTGGATTCGGAGCACACTGTACATATTCAGATTGCTGTGGTATGCTGGATGTTTTTTCTTTCTTTCTTTCTTTTTTTTTTTTTAACAATATGCCATTGGGGAATTCTCATGTGTGCCTAGATAAGTAAATTGAGAATATAGTCATCAGTACACTAATATGATTCCACACAGTCTGCCATGAATATAGCGCCCTTTTCTAATGACTGTGATCAGATCTGAAAATCAGATCGGCTGGCGGCTGCAATAATCTGGTGTACCCAGGGGCACCCAGGATTATCACTGTAAATGGTGGTGCTCATTTTCCATTGCAGGAATTTTTACCTAAACACAATCGCACTGCTTGCTGCAGTTTTCCTGTGATTACGCTTAGGTTGTAGTTGAGCGCACAAAAATTGCATAGCAAGCGTGGTACTATGTGATATTCATGCGATTCACCTACTTGACATGACGCCACCATCTCTCGAAAATCGCAAGTGTGCCGTACATAACAGTGAGCACACAAAAAATTAGGCTGCCTGCAAGCACAGGTAAACATGTTTGGAAAATAGCTGCAAATGGTGGTCACAATGGCAGCACATTCACAATCGTCATATGCAGTGGAAAAGGGCTCTAAGGCCAAGTAGCCTTACCAACCTCCCTGCAGTGCAATGTCGGCATTACCATATAGGTAAAGGAGGCAATAGTTAAGAAGGTCATTTCGGCGCACGCTGTTCCCCACACTGCGCCTGACCTGGGCACTGCCATAGACCTAATGTTATGTCTATTACTGCGCTGCAGTGTAATTCAGGTGCCGAATAACTTCCTCCTCCAAGTTGCTGTGACTCGGAGGGGGAATAGTAATTAACGCCACCCAGGATTTGTGCGGTAGCAGGGTGAGCCAAATGACGGCTCACCCTGCGCCAAAGTGATCGGGTGGTGAAAATCCATATACAGTATGCAGCAATTGCCCATATTGCTGCTGGGCCGCCCCAGGTCGCCCATGACTTGTGCTTCCCTGTGGTTTTCCAGTGAGCCTTGACGGCAGAGCATGAGTATTCTGCCTCACCTCTTGGTCAGGAGCAAGACCGATAGGGTTATCAAAAAACAAAGGAGCTCTGTGCACAGCCATTTAATCTGGATGACAAGTTTTGATTTTACACGAAATGAGACACATACCACTATTCATTTTTTTAGATTATGTTTTATTAAATGTCACTGCGAAGCACTGTAGTTTAAATGTAACAGAACCATAACTCCCAGTTTTTTAAATGGTAAAGAGGAACACCTTTTAGTGCAAAAATATGAAGGTAAAGGATATGCCCCCAGAACACCTTCATCTATGGGGACCATGAAGAATGCAGAAGCAAAAGTAAATTTTCTTTCCTCGGTTACAAAAGAATCTGGAAAAAACCTCCTACGGTAAAAAATGTAATACTTAAGAGGTTGCAAGTAAGAGCCCTATACCACTGCAAATCATCATCGCATTTGCAGATGTGCTGTGATTCTGATCGCAATTTGCAGCTATTTGCCAAGTGCAATTCCCATTGTGTTGTGGTGCATTCTGACATTCCTTTAGTTATATAACCCCTTCCTCAAACACTGAAAGTTAACGCTTTTGCTCAGGGTTCCTACATTTTACAATACAACATCAGTCCAAACTGATTTTATTTATCGTGTGTCACCGCGGATAGGCCGACTTTTTGACACTCAGATTTTGGGTGTAAAGTGAAGGGGCAGCCTGTCCACCGGGGATATGTGACAGTAAGCCTGGAGCTCTAGTGACTATTTCAGAAGCTGCACGGGACACTAGAGGACACAAGCCGGTGCAAGGACAGGTAGTCACACATGGTGAAGCATGTGCAAATGCACACTCTTCAACCCCCAGCACGCTACAATGAGGGGCTATGGTGGCACATTAACTTTTGGCCTAAATTGCGGGAGAGCTTATCTGTATGTTTTGAAGTAGAGAAAGCGCTGTCTTATTTGCTTTGTGATTACTTCATTACAAGACGATAATTTGTCTAGGAATTGAAAAAGTACCAAAAAGTAGATGAAAAATTACTATTAAAATTATTTTGAGTATTTTCTTGCTTGCTGGTGGCTTAAAAGGTATCAAATTGACAATATGTGAAAATATAACCTAGGAGAAAACCAGGAGAAAAAGGTACCATATTTGCCGCCGTATAATTCGCACTTTTTCTTCCACAAAATGGGGAGAAAAAGTCCCTGCGTGTTACATGCCGAATATAAGATTTATGAATGCCTTCTGATACGAAACATCGGGGAGTACTGTGTCACCCTTGTGTCTCCTGCTCCCAGGTGTAGCCTGCTCGGTCCCCTCGCGTGTAAGTAGGAGAAGCGGCAGCATGTCTCACCACATAAATGGATCTAGCGGAGAACACAAACCTTTCATCTTCCGCATGGCTCTCCTGCATCATCAGCAGAAGCCGTCACTAGGGGGAGCCGCCCATCTCATACTCACACACGAGGGGCAGAGCAGGCTACACAGGGGAGCAGGAGGCACACCGGGAGGGGGGCAGAGGAGTCAAAATTAGGGACACAGAAGGCCACAATGGGGACAGAGGTGGCAAAAGGAGGACACAGGAGGCATAACGGAACACAGGAGGCAAAATGGGGCACACAGGAGGCAAAACGGGGACAGAGGAGACCACACTGGGGATAGAAGGCGCCACACTGGGGACAGAAGGGGACACACTGGGGAGAGAGGGGGTCACAGGAGGACACGATAATTGGGGAGAACATCTACAAGACACTCCTGGACAATGGACACACAAGGTTAAGTATATATTTTTTTGCCCTTTAAATTGAGGTGTGACTTAGAATTCGGAGCATTTTATACGGCGGCAAATATAGGTAATTGCGTATGGGCCATTATGTTCCCTTATGCTGCAGTGTACATTTATTTACAGCACTATTCCCATTCCATGTGCAGCATCCTATTCTATCTTCAGCCATCCATAAGCAGCAACTCTCATCTTTCATGTTCTACCTCTCCTTTACATTGTTCCTATCTAATCTGTATCCCCTCATCCATGTGTAGAAACCTTATTCTTTCATGTGCAGCCCTCCCCCATCTTCATGTGCAGCAGATACATTATCTCTATGAAGCAGACCTCACTGTTCCATATAGTCTTTCTATTCCACATACAACATCCCTTCCAATCACAGGCCCTTATTCAATTCACGTTTTCTCCTAGGAGATCATTTTTCATTTTTACTTTAAAATAACTTTTCAGCACTCTGCAATTCAAAAAGTACCAAAACGTAAGTGAAAAAGTACTATTAAAATTATTCTGAGTATTGTGTTGCTTGCTGGTGGCGTAAAAGGCATTTTATTGATAAGGTGTGAAATATTACCTAGGAGAAATCTTAGGAGCGGAAGTAAATTAAATAAGGGCCTACATATCAACAAGCAAGCTTTGGCTAACCAAAGGATTCTATTTCATACGGCCGGATAAGATAAGCATGTTCTGGATAGAAAAAAATAATCAGTACAGTTATTAGTCACTTATGCTTCAGTATATACAGTAACAGTGAATTCAAATGCATGGATTCACTACAGTGTCACTTTAAAGAGCAACTTTAACCCAGGATTGAACTTCATCCTAATTAGTTCCTAATTAGTAGACAGGGTCCTGGCTGTTAACCATGTTGCATTGTGGAAGATAACCTGTTGTTGCCAGGCAAGCAATGTTGTTGCCAGGCAAGCAGTACTTCTCTCTGTGCATAAAAATCTTTATTGAGGTTAAACCCTTACCACGGTGTGAAGTCACTGCATTGGACATGACAGTTTCCTGTCTGTAAGCCTCATTGCAT
Organism: Hyperolius riggenbachi; assembly: GCF_040937935.1. Lineage (NCBI taxonomy): Eukaryota > Metazoa > Chordata > Amphibia > Anura > Hyperoliidae > Hyperolius > Hyperolius riggenbachi. Next base: position 242,492,345 of record NC_090652.1, on the reverse strand, counting down.
TGTGGGACACAACCGCTGTTTCTACCAGCCAAGCAAACAGTATCTCTCTCTCTCTCTCTCTCTCTCTCTCTCTCTCTCTCTCTATATATATATATATATATATATATGTATATATATATATATATATATATATATATATATTGTATATAGCCCATCACATTGTTGGCCGGCGTGTAGATAATGGCTGTTTGTTTTTTTCAATGCCTGCCAACACTAAAGATGCTGACCTATAGGCTCACTAAAGATCAACCAACATCAACAAATTACACAGCGAGTATTAATTATCTGTTTAACGCAGTGCTGGGCCGAAATTACGCATTAGCGTAATTACGCATCGTAATTCACTACAAATGCACCGTAAGCGTTACGTGTAAGGTTACGGTATTACGCGTAGACCGTAGGTTACGTAACGTTATTACGCGTAACAAATTACGCGTAAGACAGTAAACTCCCATTGAAATTACACAGTCTGCCGTAATCGTGTAATATTACGCTCCCGTATAATATGAAAAAGCCGCCGACTTTAAGGGTTAATAGCAAAGCCCCCTTAAGTGCTAAGAGCCTCAAATTTGGAGAATATATTAAGGAGATCATAAGGAATAAGAGGAAAAATTTTTTTTTCAAAAAGACCTTATAGTTTTTGAGAAAATCGATGTTAAAGTTTCAAAGGAAAAATATATACATTTAAAAACCCGCCAACTTTAACGGTTAATAGCAAAGCCTGCTTAAAATTTAGGAACACCAAATTCACAGGGTATATTTAGGGGATCAGTGGGAATAAGAGGAAAAAAATGTTTTTCAAAAAGACCTTATAGTTTTTGAGAAAATCGATGTTTAAGTTTCAAGGGCAAAAATGTCTTTTAAATGCGGAAAATGTCAGTTTTTTTTGCACAGGTAACAATAGTGTTTTATTTTCATAGATTCCCCCAAGTGGGAAGAGTTTTACTTACTTCGTTCTGAGTGTGGGAAATATTAAAAAAAAACGACGTGGGGTCCCCCCTCCCAGACCTCTTTAACCCCTTGTCCCCCATGCAGACTGGGATAGCCAGAATGCGGAGCACCGGCCGCGTGGGGCTCCGCACCCTGACTATACCAGCCCGCATGGTCCATGGATTGGGGGGTCTCGGAAGGGGAGGGGCAGCCAAGCTTTCCCCTCCCCCTCCGAGCCCTTGTGCAATCCAAGGACAAGGGGCTCTTCTCCACCTCCGATGGGCGGTGGAGGTGGAGGCCGCGATTTCCTGGGGGGGGGGGGGGTTCATGGTGGCATCTGGGAGTCCCCTTTAAAAAGGGGTCCCCCAGATGCCCACCCCCCGACCAGGAGAAATGAGTATAGAGGTACTTGTACCCCTTACCCATTTCCTTTAAGAGTTAAAAGTAAATAAACACACAAACACATAGAAAAAGTATTTTAATTGAACAAAAAACATAACCACAAAAAAGTCCTTTAATATTCTTAATTAACCATTAATACTTACCTGTCCCTTTAAAAGCCAGTTCCCACGCAATATCCTCGGAAATATACTAATCAGTTACAATGTAACAAAGTTGTTACAATGTAACAACTTTGTTACTTTGTAACACCACCGCACCCGACGTCACTCGCCGCTCACCCGCCGGCCGCCGCATACACTCTAAGTCCCCGCCGGCTCCCGCCGTCCACTCCGCCCACACCTGTCACCCATATACATGCTGGCACCCATGGGTGCCAGCATGTATATAGGTGACATGTGGGAGAGGCGGGGAGGGCAGCGGAGCCGGCGGGGACTTAGCGTCCTGAACCCGACAGAGCTCTGAGCTATATAGCTCAGAGCTCTCTAAAGCATCTTTGTATTTGGGCTCCAAGGAGCCCCATTGGTCCTTAGCAGACCAATGGGGTTCCTTCTGTTTTTTGTTCAATTAAAATACTTTTTCTATGTGTTTGTGTGTTTATTTACTTTTAACTCTTAAAGGAAATGGGTAAGGGGTACAAGTACCTCTATACTCATTTCTCCTGGGAAGGGAGGGATGGGCATCTGGAGGAGCCCTTTTTAAAGGGGACTCCCAGATGCCACCATGAACCCCCCCCCAGGAAATTGCGGCCTCCACCTCCACCGCCCATCGGAGGTGGAGAAGAGCCCCTTGTCCTTGGATTGGACAAGGGCTCGGAGGGGGAGGGGAAAGCTTGGCTGCCCCTCCCCTTCCGAGACCCCCCAATCCATGGACCATGCGGGCTGGTATAGTCAGGGTGCGGAGCCCCACGCGGCCGGTGCACCGCATTCTGGCTATCCCAGTCTGCATGGGGGACAAGGGGTTAAAGAGGTCTGGGAGGGGGGACCCCACGTCGGTTTTTTTTAATATTTCCCACACTCAGAACGAAGTAAGTAAAACTCTTCCCACTTGGGGGAATCTATGAAAATAAAACACTATTGTTACCTGTGCAAAAAAAACTGACATTTTCCGCATTTAAAAGACATTTTTGCCCTTGAAACTTAAAAATCGATTTTCTCAAAAACTATAAGGTCTTTTTGAAAAAAAATTTTCCTCTTATTCCCACTGATCCCCTTAATATACCCTGTGAATTTGGTGTTCCTAAATTTTAAGCAGGCTTTGCTATTAACCGTTAAAGTCGGCGGGTTTTTAAATGTATATATTTTTCCTTTGAAACTTTAACATCGATTTTCTCAAAAACTATAAGGTCTTTTTGAAAAAATTTTCCTCTTATTCCTTCTGATCTCCTTAATATATTCTCCAAATTTGAGGCTCTTAGCACTTAAGGGGGCTTTGCTATTAACGCTTAAAGTCGGCGGCTACCTAACATTGATCCATGCGTCAACTTTTCCGCTTGGCAGCATGACCTTACGCATTAATTGCTAGTAGGATTTTACGCGTAAGCCTATAACGTAACAACCTGAATTACGGTATTCTTACACGTAATTGCGTAAGGGCTATGCGTAATTACAGACATGTACCGAAATTGAATGTCTACGCCGTAAGCGTAATTCCGTAATGCGTAATAGCGTAAAATTACGCGTAATGATCCGTAAGCGTAGCTTTTTCCATTACGCCCAGCACTGGTTTAACGATCTTCAATTTTTTATCTTCTCACTTTGCTATGTCGTGATGTTTTTCCCTCCTGCTACTATTAATTTTGGTAAAGTTGCTCTTTAAATTACAAGGTGGTGTATAGGGCAATGGCAAGTTTTTATCAAACTTCAAAACACTGTACAATACTAAACAGAGAATGGGACATACCTCAATTACCATACCGTAAGAAGAGGCATCCTGATGCGCCTAAAGTTGTGGCGCCCTAGACGTTAGCCTAGGTGGCATTGCCACACATTTCTTCTTGCACTATTTTAATTAAAAATAAATATTACGATATTTTCAATTCTGTATATTTACAGTCCATTGGAATCCTCAGACTTCAGTTTGTACCATAATCATGTCACATAGTGTATGTGTGTTGGACTGTCCCTAGCTCAGTAACGGTGTCTGTGGTCATTGTTTTCATATACAGCTAGCTGTATTCCCATTATTTAAACTCTGAACTCATGCAATTCATGTTCTCACAAGTTGTTAATCTTCCTATAAGAGTATCCAGTACAGGAGTGACACACAAACATAGATAATCAGCAAGGTCATCCACTTGACTCTTGAAATGGTTTGATTAAGTTCCTGGACTTTGGCTTCAGTGCCAGAAGCGATCATAGCTTTATAGATGGAGTTGTGAGCAACATATTGATCAGAATCCTTCTTACACAGCTCTTGACTGATGAAAGTGCGGCTGGCTCCCTTTCCACTGTTGGCTTCCTGATCTTTTGTAAAGGGTTTCTTATTCTTTCTGCACCTGAAGCAAAGAGTTAGTATTTGTGTCAGGTTCATACAGCAAAATCCTAACATGTTAAAAGACATTCTAATATCACAGTGAACAAAATTAGTCAGAAAAGATGCTATAGCTTCTGCAGTGCTATGGAGTTGGGTGCAGTGTTCTGTCAGGTGAAGCTGAATAATGGGGCATGGGTAAGGAGGTAAAAACTGGAAGTGCACTGCTGCTAGGAGAGTTATATTGCAGTTGTCAGTAACAGGAGAAAAACTGCATGTCTTGATGAGTATGTCAATACGTTGTGGCTGTTAGACACAGGTATTAAAGTAAAGCTCTGTAAGGTGCTATGGGATTGAACATGCAGTAGGAAAAGAAATACCTTAGGTTACGTATACAGTGGTGAGTTTCAGTGTGACAAGATGGCTTCTTTATAATGTGGCTTGCCACACTGCTATGCACCACCCATAGGAAGTTGTGTGTGTGTGTGTGGGGGTGAGATTATTGGTGCCACCTTCAGATCATCCTGGTCCCCAGTGCAGTGTCTGGGGACAGGTAAAAGTTGAGACACCTTGCTGCTGCACGCACTCTGTGCAGCCACGCCCATTTTCTTATTTCTTTAGTGAATTACAATCGAAGGAAATCAGCAATATAATATTTATTTCCTGTTTTCATTGGCATTGATAATTCGATACATTGGGCTACATTGTATTCACACACAAAAAAAACTTGACATGTGGCTGCAGACAGCGGAATTAAGTAAGTCCCGGTAAACTTAATGCGCTTTGTCTACAAAGGTTACATTAACCACTCTTTTGTGAAAATTACCCATTAACTTTAATGGAGAAAAGGTGCATCTAGTCTCAACCTTCACATACTTTTCCTATATAATCAATAGCTCCCAACTGTCCCTCTTTTGGAGGGGCAGTCCCTTTTTGAGAAACCAATCTCTCTGTCCCTCTTTCTTCCTCATTTGTCCGTATATAAGGACTGATGTACAGGTCTATGTAAATATATGTATTTTTCTACTGAAAAATGTGTTTAGTTGACTATTTTCAAATGTTAATATGAAATGAACCAGGATAGAAAATACCAGTGTGGTTTGAATTATAAAACAACTTATTACTCTTGAAAAAATGTTATAGTATGTGTGACTATGGGTGTTTTGGGGGCATGGGTAGAGGTGTGGCAGGGGTGTGGCTTAAGTGTCCCTCTTTCTGATCTCAAAAAGTTGGGAGGTATGTATAATCCACTAATAATACATTTTGCAATGGCACAAATCAATGTCACCAATGTGTTTTAAGTCCCTGTAGGAACTGAAAGGGAAATTCCAGTTTTGGTGAAAACTGTAAAATCCTCAATGATTCCATATTGGCTATATATGTATCACGGATTAATGGCAAACCATTCACACTGAATCCATTGTGACGCACATTGGGGTACATTGCAATGAATTTAAAAAACAAGAGTCTTTCTGCACTGCACATGTCGCAATGCCCAGTACCTCATCACCATTCATTTGTAAGGCATGTACCGCATGAGGTGTCCAGTAACGCACTTTGGCTTCTGTTATCCTAACAGAACCCAAAGCACTACGGAGGCCAAGTGCAGATGCTTATGCATCCCATTACGGGACCATTGCTGTGCTTTGCTGTGTGATTATAACTTACGTTACAGCACACAGGAACATGCATAGTGCGAGCACACTCTTACAGGAACCAGTAGGTAGGAGCCACAGGAATTGAACAGAGGCGCCAACAGGATAAAATTTATGAAAAATGTTAAAATTGCTGAGGAGGCAGTGGTGGACTTACCTCCTCAAAGCAGACATGAAACTGTCAATTTTCAAAGGTTTAGGTTTGTTAATAAACTCCTAAAAAAACAGTTGCAATGCGTTGCACAGGTGTGGCTCGCTTCATCAGGCAATAGGGGATGGAGCATACAGCAACAAGAGTCTATGTCTCAGCCTAGCGCCTCTGTGACAGAGGAGGTATGTCCCCCACTGCCTCCTCAGCAATTTTAAAGTTTTTAGCATATTTTATCCTGTTTGCGCCTCTGTTCATATCCTGCGATACCTGTGTCCATCCCTGGTGGAGGGGTGATATACCCCTTTCTTTCCGATCTACAGTGAGCGACTTCTTAATCCTGAGTGGGGTCAGGTCTTAATCTCCCCACCTGCATTTACAGTGGTTGTCTATCGGGTAACCCTGGTTTGTGAGTATCAATTTACTTACACTATCCATCAAATCCAATACATACTACACTATATTGGGCTCTCTGTGTTTCTCTTTTTGTATTCACCACAGTAGGTAGGAGTGTCAAAGTTTGCTGCCATTCAGTGGATTAGTGCAGGTGACAAGAATGGATATGAAATTAATAATACTCCTGTTGCACGCTGGGAACTTCTGGTCAGTCAAACGTATGCCTAAAGGAGTGTGGAGTGTGCTGCTACTAAGGCTGTAAATAGGAGTTAACTACAAGGGAGCAGCCCCTGCGACTGCAGGGGGGGGGGGGGGGGCAGAGCTGTAAGAAGCCCCAACCACTACTTCACTCCCTCTGATACAGGGGTCCATCCATTAGCTCAGCTGTTTTTGTGGCTACACTTGTTATAGGTGTAAAGATTATGATGTCCACACTTGTTTTATGATCCTTGTAAGATGGGTCCAGGCTTTGAGGGTCACTAGGAGTTGGCAAAGGGAAGAGTGTGATTTTTGCTAAAAGTTTTGCTGCGGTCCCCCATGATTTATAGTTTCGCCCCTGGCTGTAAAGAACAGTTTCACGTTTGGAAATTCGTAGAAGGCTGCAGAATGAAATGGAAAGATAATGTTAATAACATTAAATTGCAGAAAGACTTGTGCAGCACCCAGCTAGGTTTTAGTCTTTAGCATTTCTTTACACTAGTCTATTTGGATACAGTTGCACTCTATAGACATTAGTGGAAAAATAAAACATTTAACTTTTAAACTTTTTAAGTTTACTCTTTAACATTTATCCTAAATTGTCCAGTGTTGTTCCAAAACTGTTTTTTTTTGGGTGGTGATTCTGACACTCCATAGGACAGAAACACCCTCAGCTACGGACACTGGCTATCACGCTGATATGTGAAGAGATCTAGCGTAACTAGTGTAAATCTCAGTTCTAGTGAGAAAGGCGTAGTCAGGTTCAGGCCGAAGTCGTTCACAAGAGCAGATGAGTGAACGACAATAGAGCTAGGCAAAATCGTAGTCAATTAGCAGGCAGGGTTATACACATAAGTCAGATGTCAGTCGTATTGGAAGGATCAAACAGTAGCAAAGTCAGGGACAGGCCGAATTATACACATATCAAATGGCAGTGGTACAGAAGGGCTAGGCAAGAGTGAGGTCAAGTGGCAGGCGAAAGGTCGGTACACAGATAATATACAATATTACGATATGATAATATTACAAATATATAATACTACAAAATAATAAGACTGACTGACTAGAGTACATATATATCGCGCTGATGCGCAATATATGAAATGTAGCTCTCAATTTCTCACTAGCTAGGGCCAAGAACCAGCGAACTGATTAGTATCAAGGCCAATGAGCAAGTGAATACTCTGGCCTTAAGTACCCAGGAGGCAGAGCAAAAGCCCAGCCCCCAGAATTGACAGCACCTCCTGCAAAAAAGGTGTCAGCTGATGACATCACAGCTGACACCCCATCAGGCACGCCTCCTCAGCCTATAAAGGCAGTTCTGAGCTGCGCGCGTCCTGCCAGAAACAACACGCCGACCCACATCTACAGGGGAGCTGGGGATGCCATCATGCTGATTCACATCTACAGGGGAGTCGGGGATGCGTTTGACCAAAGAGGAAGAGGAAGCTTCCTCCAGCTGCTCCACACTATCAGAACAGCCTCCAGAGACTATACCAGATAAGTTTGTTACACTGGCGTATGAAAGCAGGCAGGCAGAACGAGGCAAGCAACTGATGGTGACGCTGACACCACACCCACCACTCGCTTGCCAGCTGGGAGTATGCCATTCTACCCAGACACAGCCATGCTCAACTTCAATCCCATTAGTATACTTTGAAGCATTCCCTCATTATCCCCATATTTTCCCAGAGTGGACTTCTAGGAGGTAGTGAGGAGCTACAGCCACCTTTCCTTAGACATGTTAGAAGGATAACTTTTAGAGGTCTAACTAAAATGAATACTTTGCTCATTTGAGAATAAGCCTTTTAACTGTTAAATTCCTTCTTGTTTTATGGTATTCTAGAAAGAAGGCAGACACAAAAGGGAGAAGATAAGAAGGCTTTAAGAGTTATTATTAATTTATATAATGCCAACATATTAAGTAGTGCTGCACAAATGACGAAACATGTTGGGCGGAGCTAGAATGTGGAAGTGAGGTGTGGAGTTGGTGTCCTATGTGCAGATAGATAGCTAGTGGGACTGGAGTGGTGAGAATGTCCGTGAAAATGGTTAAGAGCGCACTAATCCATGGCAAGGATTGCAAACAGCCAGCCAGTGGCCAGCATGTGGGGGAGACTAGAGCCCATTTTAAATTAAGCTAAGTGAATTTTGAAGTCTTCAAATTGTGAGTGCACATTCTTTTTATATATGAATAAATGTAACCAATTTTACACTATGGGATGCATTTTTATTTGAGGTAATTTGGAGAAATATACCTTGCACTTGACTGTTGAGGAAAAGGATGTTGATAGTAAAGAGGAGAGTGTATCTGGGATTCTCGATGCAGATCTGGAGAGGTGGAGGATGGCGCAGGAGGACGGCGAGGGAGCGATCCATCTGGAGGGTGCTGGAGGAAGCCCCATTTATGCATAATTTTCCTAAATCCCCCATCTCAGGTACATTTTAAGTGTCCCAATGCACATACAGACCTGGTTGGGTTCATCCATTTGGTGAGCCCCTAACTACCGGGTGTGGTGGAGGTTAAGCTACATTTTTCAGTTAACATTTATGCAAGAGAAGTGTGGGGGACTACACCCCAAGAGATGGATGCTCATTGATTGGATTTTGGAACTTTCTTTTGACTTAAAGTGACCTTGAGATGGGGTCACACCAATAAAATATATATACCCGGGGCTTCCACCATTCCACTCCCCGTTCTTCCACCATTGGCCCCAGAAATTCCTACGGGGCCAACTGCACATGCGTGGCAAGACTTTCACGTCACCTGGAGCATTCTGCGCCTGCACACTAGTACTGCCCTGCCACAGAACGCTCCCGGCGATGGTAGCGAGATGGGGAGCACACGTGGCCTGGTGATGTGCTGACTGGTGCCGAATGGTGGATTTTTCTGGGCCAGTTGCAGGCTAAGGAGAAGGCGACTGAGAATGACAAGGGAGCGATCAGGAAGGATGGGGGCTGGAGGAAGTCCCAGGTATGTATACATTTTTTAAGGGGCTCCATCCCAGGTGTGTACACACTTTAAAGCTATGAAGAGCCCCCTTGTTTCCTTTTTATAAAGGAGGTGATCAACTGCAAGATGCATACATTTTTTGTCATTTTTGCATAACTCACTTTAAGGAACTTGTGCTGTCGTGTAACAATTGGCCTTCTAGAGGAAAAAATTCTTTCTGATGCCTATTTTTAAACTCTGCCTTTAACATTAAACTTTTTCCTGGTGCTTAGTCCTAACCCATAAAACATATCTACCCTAACCCTATCCCCTAATCTTAACCCTCCTAGGCTACTTCTAACCCACTCATCTTTCGTTTCCTCCAATGTCAGAGTCAAATCCAACCCCCATCTACCTGTAGTTTTCAGCACTGGCTTCTGGCTATGTAATCTCCAAATGCCACTGCCCAAATTAACCCACTGTAGCCAACAATAAACAACTATTTTAACCAATTCCTTTGACTCAGCATTTGACTTTTTTTTTGGTTAGAAGACAATGTTAAAGAGGAACTCCAGTGAAAATAATGTAATTAAAAAAAGTGCTTTATTTTTACAATAACTATGTATAAATTATTTAGTCAGTGTTTGCCCATTGTAAAATCATTCCTCTCCCTGATTTACAGTCTGACATTTATCACATGGTGACATTTTCATGGCTGGCAGGTGATGTCAGTAGAAGGAGATGCTGCTTGCTTTTTTGACAGTTGGACCCAGCTGAAAGCAGCTGTTATGTCCCACAATGCACCGAGGTTCACAGACAGGAAACTGTCAGGACCATGGTCCTGACATCCCACTGTGGGAGGGCTTTCAGCACAATATCAGCCATACAGATCCCCCTGATGATCTGTTAGTGAAAAGGAAAAGATTTCTCATGGGAAAGGGGGTATCAGCTACTGATTGGGATGAAGTTGAATTCTTGGTCACAGTTCCTCTTTAAGCAGAGTCATGGATGATGTAGGGGCCTTGCATTACAATCACTACAGTTGCTAATGGCTCTGCTAAAACACACATATTCCAAACTCCCTTTGTAAATGGTATTCTAGAACAGCCATATCTGATTATCCTCACACCTAAGAGTGAGAGTTTACTTCCTAATTTCATGTAGTACACAAGGCCTGTGAAATCTTTCGAGAGATCTATGATCTTTGTACAGGGCTGGTAAAAAGGGGAATAGGTAACATAACCCATCCCATGTCATGCAGGCCAAGGCTTAGCAAGTGTCATTTTGCTGGTCATTAGATATGTCTTGGCAGGGAATGGTGGAAAATCAAGACTAACCATACAGCACTTCAAGGAACAGATACATAAAAATGAGAGCTTTCTTCCTGCCTCCTGTTGTCCTCATGGCCTCTGAAGTCTTTTGAGAGATCTACACAACGCCCAGAGCTCACAGGTAGGGAAAATTGTGACACAACATATCCCATGACAAGTAGACAAAGGCTTGGCAAGCTTCACGATGCTGATCATAAGATATATGTATTGGATTGGTTTAAAATGAACATGAACTGATTATGGCTAGACTTTCAGTTTCAAAAATCAGAACTTAAGTCTACTATACGTGGAAAGGTGCATTAATAGATAGCAAACTGTCATTCCTATGATTGAAATATTATAAGAAGCTTCTTAGGTTCATTGTAACCTTTACGTTTATAGGCATGTATAATAAGACTCCAATGATAAATTTAGCCAGCCCCGCATTAATGCAAGCACTTGCTTGAGCTATGTTACTGGATACTAGTGGCAGAATACAGGGTTTTGTTTGAAATGGCAAGTATATTTTCTTAATACGAAGGTCCAAAAGGACAGCTGTACGGAATCTGACATCAGGAAGAAGCAGACTGGGAAGAGAAAAGCAAGAGAGTTATGTCTGAAAGTATATTCCTAAATCTATTGTAAATAAATAAAAAAGTAATAAAACTGTGGGCTTGGAAACATGATCCAGCAAACCTGGGATGTTTTTCTTAAAGAGGAACTGTAACCAAGGATTGAACTTCATCCCAATAGGTAGCTGATACTACTTTTCCAATGAGAAATCTTTACTTTTTCTTGAATAGATCTTAGGAGGACAGTATGGCTGATGTTGTGGTGAAACCACTCCCACAGTGTGATATCAGGACATAGGTACTGACAGTTTCCTGTCTGTGAACCTTGGTGCATTGTGGGAAATAATAGCTGTTTCCAACTGTCAAGCAACCAGTATCTCCTTCTGTGCATCTGTATATCTATAAGAAAAACCTCTTAGCCTATCGCATTGCTAGGGGTGTGGTTATAGGTCATGGCACTTGGTGCTTTTTTTGGTTGGTGTTGTTTTTTTTTTCTTGTCTGCGAGCAATAAAGATAATTCCATGCAGGCTGATTGTGGATCAAATAATATGAACAAATTACATGGCAACTATCTAACATTTCTTGATCTCTCTTCTATTTTTTAACTTCTCTCATTGCAATGTATTGATTTATTTTCCCCCTTTTCGCTAAAGTATAAACAATGCCTGACTCAAAGCTCATAGGAGCTCATAAACCTACTGTGACAATATCACTGGTTTCATTGGTTTATAAAAAAAAAAAGTACCTTTAATTCAAGCAAAGAGATCCATGAAAAAAACATTTAACTAAAAATATTGTATGGTTAGCACTTGTGCTTGCTTAGTAGACGTTAATCCTGCCAACCTTTGAAGACAATCCTTTATATTATCAGTCGGATTTTATGTTCCAATTTGAAGAAAGTGTATTCCATAGATAATCTGTTTTGTAATGTATGTGATGCTTTTTTTTAACAGATTTTAAATTTCTATTCCTGATGCATAAATCAACCAGTTGGTCATTTCCAAATAAACACACAGTTAGCCATAGATCAGTTTGTTGCCTGTTTTTGCTATCATACATGACTAATGCCTAACACTAACCCCCACTCCCCGATACCTTATCGGTTAACACTAACCTCCCTCCCCGATACCTTATCGGCTAACACTAACCTCCCTCCCCGGTACCTTATCAACTAACACTAACATCCCTCCCCGATACCTTATCGACTAACACTAACCTCCCTCCCCGATACCTTATCGACTAACACTAACCTCCCTTCCCGATACCTTATTAACTAACACTAACCTCCCTCCCCGATACTTTATCAGCTAACACTATCTCTTGGGTCTGGGCTACATTACAGTCAAGACCCATTCTTATCCCCTCACACTAAACTTCCGTTCCTGCTGCTATGTAAGTTTAGCTACACTGTAGCCAAACTCATAACCAAACCGTGCACAGCCCTGCCAATATATGAGTTTAGCTACAGTGTAGCTGAACTCATAATCACTTCCTACGCTTTGCTATATTAAATATTGGAAAGTACTTCAGTTACCTTGAGTTGCTTGTGTAGAGCAGAACTTGCAGGGAAACATGATTGGTTTAATGTCTTCATTGTAATTTATCTACATATATGCAGATCATCAGTGCAATAATTATACCAGGATCAATGAACTTTGTTTCTTCCGAGATACAATTTTTGGATGGGACTTATGATTTTTGACTACAATTTTTTTAGTAAAGTTGCAATAAAAGTTATATTTTAATTGCAGCAGCCCTTGTTATATGTTTACCGGTATATTAAATGCTTGAATTGCATCCCAGTAACTTTTTCTAAAATTCATTGTAATTTGCTGTGTTCCTCTTTTACATCATGCTAGCTGCACACATTTCAATTGCAATTGCTCAGAGGCACTTTCGATTCAATAAAATGATTCCAGTTAAAGGTGGTCAATTAATAATAATGGTTTTTGGATTTCGTTTTAAACCTTATAGTATGCAATAATTTGTTTAGGAATGGTCAACATCAACCTACAAATGAAACTTAGGATATCTAATGTGAAAAATTGTAACATTTAAAATGCATAGATATACACATATACATAAAATGTAGATTTCTCCCAGAGCAAAATATACTATACAGTAAATGTATTCCCTTGGTGTCACTTACAGCAGGTAGTGAAAATCTAACAGGTTTTGGACTAATCCATCTCCTCATGGGGGATTCTTATGTATTTTTTTATTTTTTTTTACAAAACCACTTACGAACTACAGTTGCTCAATCCAGCTGCCAAACTCAAATTTAAAGTGTGTATGTAGCTACTAGGCTATAGTCCCAGCTAATTTTGTGTGATGCTCCACAGACCATCTCTGATATGAATAAAGAATATATACAGACTGCACAGCCAATAAATGAACCCCCTCTGAGGCAAAAGTGTAATTACCCTAAATGGTTGGAACCACCATCCGCAAAAATGTTTGAAGGAGCGGCTCTGCATTGAAGCGATTTATTGTCAATAATCTGTGAATCTGTCAATGCAATAGCCAGACAATTGTATTAAGGGAGCAGGCCCCGACCCCAAAAAAAAGTTTATAAACAATAAATCACTGTAGTATCACTGCAGTATAATAAAGTGCAGCCCGCCCCTCTCAGTGAAGGAAGACTGAGAGGGGCGGGCGGAGGCGGAGATACACGGTGATAGATGCGTGTAGAGGCAGAGCTGCAGCCGAAAGCTCTGCCTCTTACGTAAGCTCTTCCCGCAGTGTGCCCCAGGGAGTTTGGGAGGATTTAGTTAGAGTTCAGCCGTGGGGATGTGGCGTTTTAGTTAGGGCAATAATGTTAATGAGGTTTTTGCAATAAAAGGCTGAATTTTAGGAGACTTCAAAGTCTCTTTAAAGCACACTTTTTTCATTTTGACTGGACACTTAACCTATGAGCGCAGCCCTGCACGCATGATCTTGAGACAGATAATGCGTACCAGGGCATCTTCTAATGGCATTAGCCATTTAGCTGCCTAATGCAGCAATGCAGAGCGGTGCAGGGAACTTCTTTATATTTATCTGATCCAGGCAGCTGGATGCGGTTTTACTCGCCTCACACATGATATGACATATAATCGTAACCCAGGGGATGGTGTCAGCATTGTAGCAACCCTGATGGTGGAAGAGGGGTGATGAATGCGACTCTTTCATCACCCCTCTTTCACCACCAGGTGGCATTGCACTGCTGACACCATCCTCTGAGTTACGATCACATGTCATATCATGTGATCGGAACTCAGAAGAGGATATCGGACTTGCAGTGCCACCAGAGGAGAAGCCAATCCAGCCACCCGGAACAGGTAAATATGAAAGCTTCCTGCGTCGCTCTCCATACCCTGCCAGGCTGGGGAGGGCACACTCCACCCCCCCCCCCATCCCACAATTGGCCCTGCAGAGCACATATATCTTTGCTTTGCTATATGTGTCTGCTAAAGGGTTAAATGATACGTTTTGTTGTAAGTCACCATATATATGATGACGTATGAATAAGTTATAATGAATAGATCATTCACACCTCTGGGGAGACTCAACAATAGGCTCTCAGATAATTTACAGCTTCGCCTGCTCATATTCATATGAAGAAGTATAACACACGGCTGATTAAATAACAACCTTTATTAAAAATCTGTGCATCACATACGAAAATCATTTGTTGTTTGGTTTGAGCAAAAAGCACGTACTAGTGTAATCAGATCTACGTGGATGGCAATACACTTCTGGAAATTGATTTATAGAAGTGTGATCATCTGGCTGAACACTGTGGCATTGACTATGATACTCCTATTCAGATAAACTCCACAAAATCTACAGTTTTCACACACAAAAATACAAACATGTTCAAACCATTCAGAGAAATTCCGTTTCTAGTAGCATGGCTGAAACAATTTTTTTTTTTAATAAAGGTAACATTTTATCTTCTAAACAGATGCTATTTGGCATAAACCTACACTATGGACAAGAAGGCTATATTCAAGTTTGAACCATGGACTGAATGTGTGTATGGAATGTAGTGTGAATTGGAACACAACATAATCTACAGGTGGACCCAAGAGATCCTACAGTCAAAAAAGGTAATGAGGATGCAATATGTAATTATGAAGAAGCAAAAAAAGGCTGTTTAATAGCTGAGTTTTTCTGCATTGCTACGGTACATCCCATGCATTGCTGAACATCTGCTGCCTAAGTGTTCTTATACTTAAATGATGCTTGAAGGGAAAATAAAATTGTTAGATACTTACCTCAGTAGTGAGACCCCTCTGGATGGTCCCAAAACTTCCTGGATTCTCCAACAGCCCAATGTTCAAGCACAAGTATCCTCTATACTTATTTGACGCAAGTTGAATAGATTTCTTCTGGCATCGAGCAGCTGTAGACAAATGCATCTGGATTGGGAATATGTAACTAAGGTCCTTGTATGCCCAGTAGATTGAAGCATTCGAGAATGGAGAAAAAAGCTGTGTAGAAGTTAATTCATTCTACTGGCCATGCGCTGTCTTTACGCATGTCAAGTCCAGATGCGCTCATCCGCAGCCAGGAGCACGGAGAGAAGATGAACGCATTGGAACAGTTAGCTATTTGGAAAGGTCCAGGAAGCCTCTGGACCATCCAGAGGCTTTCCAACGACTGAGTTAAGTATCTATTTATTTATGATTATGTAATCATTTTGCGTTTGCTTTAAAGGAGTACTGTAAGGACACAAAAAAAAAGAGTTGCACTTACCTGGGGCTTCTAATGCCCCCCCCCCCCACAGATGTCCTGTGCCCACATCGGGTGCAAACCGATCCTCTGGCCCAGTCCCCAGTTCACTTCCTGGTTTCTGTGACTTTAATGTGGCGGTCCACTGCGCCTGCACGGCCCTGGCCATGCGTGCCCTCGCCTCCGCTGACGCCGCGAGCTTCCTGCCCAAGTGCAATACGCGTACTGTGTGCAGAAAGCTCCCCGTGATGTCAGTGGGAATGAGGACGCGCATAGCCAGGGCCATGCAGGCAAAGTGAACCACGACAATAAAGTCGCAAAAACCAGGAAGTGAGCCGCGGCGGGGACCGGAGGATCATTTTGTTCCGGCGGAAGCACAGGACATCTGTGGGGGGGCCGTTAGAAGCCCCAAAGAAGTTCAATTCTCTTTTTTCCCCTTCCTTCCTTAAAAGGGAACCTAAAGCCAGAAGTATATGGAGGCTGCCATATTTATTAATTTTAAACAATGCCAGTTGCCTGACAGCCCTGCTGATCTGTTTGGCTGCAGTTGTGTCTGAATCACACCAGCCGCACGCATGGAGCTAATCATGTCAGATCTGACAATAATGTCAGAAACACCTGATCTGCTGCATATACAGGGGTTTTCTTCAGTGATTCTTGTAAGGACCAAGAATACCTAGGCGAGAAGTAGGGAGAGACCAGGAGCCAAATGGTGCAGTATCATCAGGTATAGGGAAGCTAAACTTATATAAATATATACTCACAAAGGTGGGTTGCAGTTCCTGCAAACACCGTATAGGCCTGCAGGGAATGAACTGCCCCTGCTCGGTACTCCAGGTGCTGCTGGATACTGGATGGTCGCTCTCCTATAGTACAATAGACTTTCCAGGAAAACTGCAAAGCTATTACCTCCCACTGGTAGTGGGTAGGATGGAGGCGCCCAATGTGTGTTCTATTTTACTATTTTAAAATATAAATAAAAATATAATAAAATAAAGGTCATTGCTTACTTCTCCAGAAGATAGAGACACCAGTTCAACTGGAACAATTGTTTGTATTCAAAAAGCAATCTGACAACACATTTCATGGGACGTGGCCCGCTTCTTCAGGTCAATACAAACTGCTTTAATAGCATAGGGGATAGAGTGTATGTGAGTCTAATCTCTATCCTCTGTGCTAATCTCTCTCTAGAGCGCCTGGGTGTGTGTGTGTGTGTGTGTGTGTGTGTGGGGGGGGGGGGGGGGTTGTTAAGGGTTAGGCCTTATGTAGGTAGTGTGTAGTGGGAGGTAAGGGTTAGGTGGTAGGTAGTGTTTGCAGTTATTGGGGGGGGGGGGGGGGGGTAGGCTATGTATAACACACTAAAGGATGAAATAAAATTACAAAAATACACAGAAGAAAAATATTTGTGCTCACAAATTCCCTACATTTGTTCTCAACACAATTAAGGGATATATGGGTTGTCTTATTTTTTGATAGTTGTCCTTTAAATATATCTTTAAATATAAGAACACTTAGAGTCAGAAACACCACTGTCATCGATGCATGAGTTCTGCAGAATATTTTACATTTGTGTAGTGCACACTACGGTTTCATTTGTAAGTATACTTAACTGTTCCAGATTATGGAAGGTAAGGTATTAAAAATCTGATTTGTCCCATGAGTTTCAAATGTAATGGTGTGAACTGAGTGTTAAGCTGAGTACAAACTGGCCAATGTTCACTGGCGATCCACCAAACATTACACATAAATAATTGGTTTGTTTGAGAATTAGAAGTAAATTTGTCTGCTGACTGATTGAGAACAACAAATAAGCAATGATTTGTTCATTTCTCGGGTAATCGAACATTCTGGTAAATATCGATCAATCTTTCACATACTGTGTCGCATACATGTGCAAATGGTTGATCAATGTAATGTGACAGGACAAGAATCTGCAGAAAACAAATTAGGAAAAAAAGGCCACCGTTCATACTGTATATGTATGTTTATTTGGCATTCATTTCCAATCAATTACTGGAAATCAATCAGAACTGCTGAAAAGGTTGGTGGCAGGTCTCCCTGTGTGTACACACGCTAGATGCAGTGGCGTAGCTAAGGAGCTATGGGCCCCGGTGCAAGTTTTACATGGGGCCCCAAGCACTCTATACATAACAATTGATATGGTGCACAAAAACCTGTGAAGGACAACCACAGTGTCAGAGGTGCAAAAACGGGATGGAGAACAGTTTATTAATGATTTTCACTATTTCAAGCATCTATAGAAATGATTATTACCAGTACAGGACCAATAGTGAGCTAATATTGTGCTTGAGGGAGGGCCCCTTGGGGCCTCTCTGGCTCAAGGGCCCCGATGCGGTCGCTATCTCTGCACCCCCTATTTCTATGCCCCTGGCTAGATGGTTCTTGGCCCATCAGGCCCACTCTGCAAATAATCTAATGTGTGCATGGGAGCACCGGATCATCTTGGCTGTATACAAGTCAGCCAAGTCAAGAGAACTTTCCTACTCCTTACCAATTCTTCTGTGCTATGCAATGCACATCATTATTCCTCTCAGCTCTATAGCAACAGAACATGTCACGAGCCAACAGCAGGGGCACAATTAGAGAGGAGCAGCACCAGTGATGGCAGGGAGGCCCAGAGCTGTGGGGGGCCCCAGTTACTAACCTTCCCTTCCTCCGATACAGGGGACTATACTTCATATCATGTGTTTTTGTGGTTACACTTGTTATAGGTGTAAAGATCATGATTGCCACACTTGTTTCATGACCCTTGTGAGATGGCCCATGAAGGGTACCAAGGGAAGACAAGGGACAGGGGCCCATATGCAATTAACTTTTTCTCCTAGGTGATATTTTTAAACTTGTCAATAAAATTCCTTTTAAGCTACTAGAAAGCATGAAAATACTCAAAATAATTTTGATAGTACCGTTTCACCTACTTTTTGATACTTTTGTAGTTGAAAAGTGCTGTAAAGTTATTTTAAATTGTAAATGAAAAAAATATCTCGTAGGTGAAAAAGTGAATTGCATATGGCCCAGGGTGTGAACATTAGGAGGTCCCTCAAAGTTTCGCTGGGGGCCCCATGAATTGTAGTTACACCACGGCTACAGACTAGCAACACATCTGTATATCAACCTGCCAAGAACTTTCACCCAACTCTGCATGGGGGCAACAGTTATCGTGCTCCTAGTGATGGACCTTTTTTTCTCGAGACACTGTATTTAACCTGAAGAAGCAGACTTGGACCCATGAAACTTGTTGTTTTAGTGTTTCATTAAAGCACCCATTTACCAAATATTAGTGCTTTACTCATTCATGTAAGCCTTCCTTTTTCTTATCCCTTAAACAGTAAAATCAGTTGACCTTCGTTTTGGAGCGCCTTTGACTTCCCAAGTCCTGGGGGGGGGGCCTTGGCCTCGATTCATAAAAAGCTGTGCGATAAAAACAATCATGTCGGGAAAATACCGCACTCGGTATTTTCCCGGTCTGTGTGCTAATTCATAAAGATTTCCCCAGCTGCCCTTGGAGGTCGTTAAATTACCGCAGCCCATTGAGCGGTGGAGTAGAGCAGTGTCTCGATTCTCTCTTCGCCCTGCAGAAATGACTCGCACAGACGGCTCTCTGCACAAATGACTCAGACAGATGACTCACACAGTCTTTCCCTGCCTGCTCAAATGACTCACACAGACGGCTCTCTGGCTCTCTCCACAGATGACTCAAACAGACTTCGGCTCTCTGCACTTTGCATTCATCAGAGCTGTCAGTAACTTGTTAACGCCTCACTAGAGGTGTCAGTAACTACCGCCAGGCTTACCGCTTGTTGAAGGCTTTATGAATTGGCATTTGCGGGCAATTTACTGACATGTTTTGGCGGTAACTACAGCCAAGTCAGTAATTTATCTCCCTGGTTGGTAATGTCAGCTTCTCATGCGGTAGCAGCCTTTATGAATTGACACTTTGCTAAGTGGTCGGGAAAGTATGCTGTTTTCAGCATTACCGCATGAGGTAATGCTTTATGAATCGAGGCTATAGTGTTTAGAGTTCCCTGGAATTCCCAATAAAATGTTTTTAAGAGAGCAACTCATGTATCTGCAGAAGATGAAAAAGACCTGAGTGAAGATGGGGTCTCTTGACCTGCTCGACGCTGTGGTTGCTGGTCTACACATATGAATAATGTTAATTTGATCAATACATATTCCTGGTGCAGCAAATAACTACATTATAAGGGGCACCTAGGATTTCTGTGTTTTTGCATTTCTCTGGAAGGGCCTTGGGACCACTCCAGGTGTTTACCTCTATATGCAAATTCCTATCCCTGTCACATTACATGGATCGGTATTTACCATCATGTCCAATCGCTCACAAATCAGTGAAATGTTTGCTTATCAGTTGTTTTTTTATTAGTAAAGAAGAATTTACTTATGACCTATGATTCTCTACGAGACAATTTTACCATTTGATAAGATCATTTGTCTAATTAAAAGCTAATATTTGCTAGCGTGCACAAGGATTTGCACAGAAAAACTAACAGTGTATTGTACCTTGTTAGCCATCAGTTAAAACATTGTTTTGAATCAGGATGAGACCATTTATTTACGAACAAAAAAATCCAAAGAATAATCCTTTGATCTAAAACCTTCTTCAGACTCTTATCCTATAAACTTAATGTCTCTAAACCAAGTTTGAAGTGAGTTAATCCAAACTGATCTGCCTGGTGATAAAGTGAACAAAATGATCTGTACAACTCAGCCTTTAGCCTGTTCAATCCATTTTCATGGCTGGATGGTGACCATCTGCCGGTGTCCATCAAATGCATGATAGGTATGTAAACAACGGCACGGTTATTGCTTGCCTAAAAACAATACACCGAGTGGGGTTTCCATGGTCATTTTAATCTGCTGAAAGAAAAGTAATATTTTAACACTTCAAGTGACTGCTACTATATAAGGTTCTGGTGACTACACACTTAAAGTGACTGAAGTAAATCTGGCCAATATAAACAGATCATATGATGATAAATTACACAGATAGAGGTACCTTCAATGAAAACTGCATGGCTGAATATTAGTAGTTCTAGAGATTTGAGCAGAGGATGGTAACTAAAGCAAAGGGGAATTTAGAAAAGTGTACTATAATTTCCTATTGGTCTGTTAAGCCACCTATCACCTGCACTACACTTTGCGCTTTTTATGTATGTATTTATATACTTGTAGGTTTGGTTGTTTCTGTTGTACAGGCAGCATCTATTAATGTATTATTATTCACTATAACTTAACTGCTTCGTGACCGAAGCAGTACGAATCTACGTCCTGCAGGTGGTGCTGAGACTCTGACTGGACGTAGATTCTACTGTTTCGGTATTCCACATCCCTGTTGCTATGCTGATCTAGCTACTCTTTCCACACACCACAATTCGTTCGTTTTGCCGTCTATAAGATGGCAGAGCTCTGTGAGCAGGCCAGGAGCTGCTTTCATTGGCTCCTGACCACGTGATTACGGAGGGCCAATCACATTGACTCACATTGATAGACAACGTCAGGAGCCAATGAAAGCATCTTCTGACCAGCTGGCAGCGCTTTGCCATCATAGAGACGGCAGAGAGAGAGACTTGTGGCGATGGGACAGCATCGTGACCGGCGAGAGCAGCGAGTATTTGCAGCAATTCGTTGGTATGCTGTGGTTTTTGTTACCAGCAGTCTCTGGGCCTTAAGGGGCCAGAGATTGTTGGTACGGAAGTGGTTAAATTACACTGTGTTTAGCCCTGTGGAGTGTGTCACAAAAAAAAAAATATATAAGGCACTTATGAATTAGTCCGTCAACCTAACAGCTGATTGACTTACAGCTGATTTGATGGTGGCTGCTATAAGTGGAAGGGATAGAACCCTGTCAGACTAACTCCAATCTCCAATACCTAACACTAACCTCTCCTCTCCTATACCTTACACTAACCTTTTCTCTCCTATACCTCACAGTAGCCTCCTCTTTTCTATACCTCACACTAACCTTTTCTCTCCAATGCCTCACAGTGTAACCTCCTCTCTCCAATACCTAACACTAACCTCTTTTCTCTCTGATGCCTAACACTAACCTCTTCTCTCATGTCCTCATGGTAACCTGCGCTCCGATGCTTAAACTCTGTTCGCCCTAACACTTATCTCTCCTCTTCTCTGCCTAACACTAACCTCCTCTCTCCTCTGCCTAACACTAACCTCCCCTCTCCTCTCCCTAACTCTAACTTCCCCTCTCCTCTGCCTATCACTAACCTCTCCTCCATTTAACACTAGCCTACCCTTTCCTGTGCCTAACACTTACCTGCTCCTCTCCTCAGTCTACCGTAGCACTATTCTTCCCTCGACTAACCTCTACCTCTCATCTGCCTAACAATAACCTCCCCTCTCTTCTGCTTAGCACTAACCTCCCCACTACTCTGCCTTACACTTACCTCCCCTGCCTGTGCCTAACACTGACTTCCCCTATTCTATGCCTAACACTAATCTCCCCTCTCCTGTGCCTAACAACAACCTCCCCAGTCACCGTTGAATCAGCTGTTAGGTCAATGAACTTGTACGGAAGTACCAAACATAATAATATGAATAATTATTGTGTATTTACATAGCACTGACATCTTCCATAGCACTTTACAGAGGCCTGTCCCTAACAGCCCCTTAGTGCCTAGGTTCTCAACATGTTGTACGCGTACCCCAGGGAGTACTTCTGATGGTTCCAGAGGGTACTTGGACTTGATATACTCAACCAAGAATAACAAATTTAGAGTTTTAGAAAAGTATAAATCTTATTTAAAAAACACCAAATTAGTATTTAGCTAATTAAAAGCAATAGTAAATCCTTGGAAATTGTTTAGAACCAATTATCATGTACTATGATTAAATATATATTTGTCAATGGGTACTTGTGATGTTTACTGTGCAGGGGGTGGGGGGTACTTTATGAGTACAGGGTTTTAAAAGGGGTATATACCAATTAAATGTTGAGAAACATTGCCTTAGAGGACAATCTTAGCACCATGCTTCCACCAAAAACATCTTGCAAAATCATACAAAATTCTGGTGGAAATACTGATGGGAATGAGGTGAATGGATTCTGAATGAGGTGAATAGAGAACCAAGTGCACTTGGAAGAAAACTGGAGAGCACAGGGGAAATCCATGCAATTGCAGGGACAACCTTATGCAAATAGTGTCCTGGCCCAGGCTTAAACCAGTGCCCTCAGCATTGAAAGGTGAGAGTGCTATCCACTACAGCAATTATACAGGTGGTGCCAATTATTATAATCAGGTATGAAAGGTCAAAGGGAAGAGACTTCCTTCTAACCCTGGGAGACTTTCTCCTGAGACTCTTACCAACAGCACTGAATTTGCATATATTTCTCCAAGATGTAGTCCTGGAACAAAATTTTGTTTTGGCATGCAGTTTTCACTGCACTTAACCTCTCATTATGTACTTAAAAGTCATATTCTCCACTTACAGAGTTGAGTCTTTTTCAAGGGTTAGTTTATAGTTAAAAGGAACCTGAGATGATAGACCTATGGAGGCTGCCATATTTAGTTGCTTTTAAATAATACCAGTTGCCTGGCGGTCCTGCTTCTCTTTCTGGTCAGTAGTGTCTGCATCACGTACCTGAAACAAGCATGAAGCTAATTTTGTCAGACTTGAGTCAGAGCATCTGATCTGCATGCTTGTTCAGGGTCTGAGCCTTAAAGTAGAAGCAGTGGTTCAGCAGGTCAGCCAGGCAATGTGCATTGTTTAAAAGGAAATAAAAATGCCAGTCTCCATACGTCTCTCACCTCGGGTTCACGTTAACAACTCCCCAGATCTCTTCGAAAGAGCAAAATCAATTATTCTAATATTGACCAGAGGGCAGTTGGGGGTTATTTCAGCATATTTATGAGAACTTCAATTGTCTGTTGTAAACAGGGAAAGAATTCAGTAAAAAGCACTGAGCTCAGGCAGTACAGTAGGCAGTCCTTCCAGCCTAAAGAAAATAAAATTGAGCCAAAGCTTGAATTTGGAAAACAAGATTTTAAAGTGCACCTGAGATGGTACATAGTGCTGTATTTCTACTTGCCTGGGGCTTCCTCCAGCCCCATGTGGTTTGCGGGAGCGGGAAGAGGGGATGCACGTGCTGCTGATTGGCCCAGGAGGGAGCCCACAAGCACCACATTGGGCTTGGAGGATTTCCCAGGTAAGTGTGAATACTTCAGTTTTTGCCATCTCAGGTTTCCTTTAAAAACAATTACACTACCAATAGGTCCAGTTAACATAAGTAGGTCCAGTTTAGTAAAACTTCCTGTTAGCGTGAAGTGAAAATTCAGATCATTGCCAATATACATTTATAGCTGGTTCACTTTAAAGTACCCAAAAGTCCTAAAGGCTTGCACACTCTATGTAATTTTTATGTAAAAAAAATCACATACATGTTTGTGCTAGCTTTCCTCTATATCCATTCGATGTCAGATCTGAATATCGATCTGATCACTTGCTCAAATAGGAGGGAAAATTGCATGGGGTGAACCAGGCTTAAATAGATCTCTATCTCTTTAAGCCTGGTTCACCCCATGCAATTTTCACACCTATTTGAGCATATATATTCTTAATAAATTACTGAATTGACATGCAGTTTCCTCTGAAAGCACTCTCTAAGATTTTTTCCATACTGTTCTTCTGTTGCCCATGTTTGGGACAGTTTCATAATGTAAAAACATGTCCATAGCCCAGCATATAAGGAAAATGAGGTTTCAGCCATTTGAACAAGCCACCAAATTGTCCATGGTTGCCACAATGACAAGCCACAGAAGAGCTGTTTGACCACTGGAAGCACCCTTAGGGCTGTTTTTAGGTCCAAATATGAGGAAAGATATGACCACACACAACACATACATAACCTGAAATCAATTGAGAGCTCAGAGAATTCTAACACTATATTTTGTCTTCATTATAGGCTACCCACCATGTAAGAGTAGGCTCTGGATATCCGGTAACTTCTACTTCTAGAGTGACTGGAGAGCCTTCCTTAACAGTGACATTAGACAGGTGCTTGGAGAAGTCAGGGCTCTGACCTCTTGGGCTAACATTGTTGGGTTTTTCTGATACGCTTCTACTCGGCTCTTGGATGCCCGTATGCCTCTGGCAGCTCTTGGCAGTGTCTGATTGAAACATGAGACCAGAGAATTCACCGGGAACAACATGCAGTCTATCTTTAGTTCTAGTGGCATTATCAGAGGCATGCATGGGTTCTGTTTTTTCCGTGCTTTCGAAAACAGAACAGCGCTGCAAATGAGTTTCATGCACCTCGTTCATCAAGTGATAGCTGGGTTTAACTTTGGCAGGTGAGGAACTGAGGGAATAGCGTGTTTCACTGACTACTGTCGAGTGGTGTGAAAAAGGAGACTCTGCTTTGTGTCCAGCAGTGGGGGAGCAAAACCTCTCAGCGTAGCTGGAAACCTTTTCTCTCTTGTGACTCGACACATCAGTGTAAGCAGCAGGTGTTAAGGGTTCTGAACCATCCATCAGCCTTTTGCCACTGGGGTTTATTTGCATTTGCAAGCTGTAAGAGCTGACATGCATGCTATGAGAGCTGAAACACTGCTGGTCATCTTGCTCTGTCTCAGACTGGGGGACATTGGACTCGGGAGTCTCAGCAAGCGGAGGCAAGGAGATGTCGTCGGGGGAAATGCACTCATATTCATCACCAGATGCAGCATCTTCTGCTAGCAACTCAGGCTGCAGCTCTGCATCTGCAAGTAATGTACCGTCTCTGGCAGACATAGAGGATTCTGGGCCTTCTCCATTTTCATTCCTCATGGACGTATCTGGCACCTTCTCAGGCTCCTTTCAGGAAAAAAAAAAGTTGCGTTTAACAAAAATGTTACTATTTGGATAATTTCACATTTTGTTTTTATAAAATATTAACATAAAGAATCAGTTATTTAAACAGTTGCATATTTATTTTTTGGATTCTCATCAAGCTGTTTCTCCTGCAGGGAAGTCTTCAAATATTTAGCCATTGAAAGTGGCCACTAGTAAAATTGTCATTCATTTTACATTAAAACACACCCATGAGAGATATGTGGAATCTCCAGTTGGTGGACGTATTCTAGAATGTATAAATTTGATGATTACCTGACAACAAAGCTGTAAAAGTTTACAAATCACTTTAAGCGCACCTGAAGGGAAAAAAAGTGCCCCTAGGGGGTACTTACTTCGGGAGGGGGAAGCCTCTGGGTCCTAAAAAGGCTTCCACCTTCCTCCTCACAAGAGGGGTTACAGCGCTGGAGCCCCTGAAGATTCGCTTGTTGCTGCTTGTCGGGAGCCTTGCACAGGTGCAGTAGCGGCTTTCCAATGGGCTTTGGCAAAAATAGCTGAGCCTGATCGGGTCCGCTCTACTGTGCATTTGCAGATAGCTCGCACCTGTGCAGTAGAGTGGATCCAATCGGGCTTAGCTATTTCCTTTGGAGTCCTGAGTGGAGAGCCACTAGTGTGCATACGTGCACCAACAAATGTAAATATTATGGAGGCTGTCTCTGTGGGGTCCCAGCGCTGGAACGAACTGGCGGCAGAGGATGGGGGAAGCCTAATTAGGATCCAGAGGCTTTCCCCTTCTGAGGTTTATTTAATTAAGTCACAGGTGTCCTTTAAATAACTAAGATACAGACCAACAGTTCCTGAAATACAGTAGTAGCATGCCCTGAGAAACTCCATTAACCACTTCACAACTGAGGGGTGTAAAGGGCCTCTGTCACGAAAATCCTAAAATTTTAAATAAATATAAACATATGCAAATAAAAAGTATGTTTCTTCCAGAATAAAATGAGCCATAAATTACTTTTCTCCTATGTTGCTGTCACTTACAGTAAGTAGTAGAAATCTGACATTACCGACAGATTTTGGACTAGCCCACCTTCTCATAGGGGGGTTCTCAGGGTTTTCTTTATTTTTAAAAGCACTTAGTGAATGGCAGTTGCTCTGGCCAACTGCCAAAAAAAAGTGTTCAGCGAGCAGGGAGGCTGGCCAGCATCTTTGTATAAATCTTTATCAGTGTCTTTTAGTCTTTATAAAGAATAAAGGCCATGCTGAGAATCCCCTATGGAGAGATGGACTAGCCCAAAATCTGTCGGTAAAGTCAGATTTCTAATACTTACTGTAAGTGACAGCAACATAGGAGAAAAGTAATGTATGGCTCATTTTACTCTGGAAGAAATGTACTTCTTATTTGTATGCATTTTAAATTTTAAGATTTTCGCGCCAGTTCCTCTTTAAAGAGCGAAAGACAGACAGAAGCCAGCAATAACATACACAATTTACCTCTCATGATAGATTCATTACATTTTACGAAAGGGCAGTAGCAGTAATACCCAATCCAACAGCAAGTATGAATACATTTCTGGCCTGGGGTATTTTTGGCACTGGCTTCGGCTTTCGGCACTTTCTCTATCCCCTCATTTTCGCCCCTAACCCTATTACTAATAGAAGGCACCTAACCCCTTTTATCTGCACCTAATCCTCACATTTATTTATAACATCTATTTCTTACCCTCTTTTTTATTGCCTAACCTTAACCACTTGAGGACCTAGGGCTTTCTACCCCTTAAGGACCGGCCACTTTTTTTCCATTCAGACCACTGCAGCTTTCACGGTTTATTGCTCGCTCATACAACCTACCACCTAAATGAATTTTGGCTCCTTTTCTTGTCACTAATAAAGCTTTCTTTTGATGCTATTTGATTGCTCCTGCGATTTTTACTTTTTATTATATTCATCAAAAAAGACATGAATTTTGGCAAAAAAATGATTTTTTTAACTTTCTGTGCTGACATTTTTCAAATAAAGTAAAATTTCTGTATACATGCAGCGCGAAAAATGTGGACAAACATGTTTTTGATTAAAAAAAACCCATTCAGTGTATATTTATTGGTTTGGGTAAAAGTTATAGCGTTTACAAACTATGGTGCCAAAAGTGAATTTTCCCATTTTCAAGCATCTCTGACTTTTCTGACCCCCTGTCATGTTTCATGAGGGGCTAGAATTCCAGGATAGTATAAATACCCCCCAAATGACCCCATTTTGGAAAGAAGACATCCCAAAGTATTCACTGAGAGGCATAGTGAGTTCATAGAAGATATTGTTTTTTGTCACAAGTAAGCGGAAAATGACACTTTGTGAGAAAAAAAAAAAAAAAAAAAAGTTTCCATTTCTTTTAACTTGCGACAAAAAAAAATGAAATCTGCCACGGACTCACCATGCCCCTCTCTGAATACCTTGAAGGGTCTACTTTCCAAAATGGGATCATTTGTGGGGTGTGTTTACTGTCCTGACATTTTGGGGGGTGCTAAATTGTAAGCACCCCTGTAAAGCCTAAAGGTGCTCATTGGACTTTGGACCCCTTAGCGCAGTTAGGCTGCAAAAAAGTGCCACACATGTGGTATTGCCGTACTCAGGAGAAGTAGTATAATGTGTTTTGGGATGTATTTTTACACATACCCATGCTGGGTGGGAGAAATATCTCTGTAAATGACAATTTGTTAATTTTTTTTACACACAATTGTCCATTTACAGAGATATTTCTCCCACTCAGCATGGGTATGTGTAAAAATACACCACAAAACACATTATACTACTTCTCCTGAGTACGGCGATACCACATGTGTGGCACTTTTTTGCACCCTAACTGCGCTAAAGGGCCCAAAGTCCAATGAGTACCTTTAGGATTTCACAGGTCATTTTGAGAAATTTCGTTTCAAGACTACTCCTCACGGTTTAGGGCCCCTAAAATGCCAGGGCAGTATAGGAACCCCACAAATGACCCCATTTTAGAAAGAAGACACCCCAAGGTATTCCGTTAGTAGTATGGCGAGTTCATAGAAGATTTTATTTTTTGTCACAAGTTAGCGGAAAATGACACTTTGTGAAAAAACACAATTAAAATCAATTTCCGCTAACTTTTGACAAAAAATAAAATCTTCTATGAACTCACCATACTCCTAACGGAATACCTTGGGGTGTCTTCTTTCTAAAATGGGGTCATTTGTGGGGTTCCTATACTGCCCTGGCATTTTAGGGGCCCTAAACCGTGAGGAGTAGTCTTGAAACGAAATTTCTCAAAATGACCTGTGAAATCCTAAAGGTACTCATTGGACTTTGGGCCCTTTAGCGCAGTTAGGGTGCAAAAAAGTGCCACACATGTGGTATCGCCATACTCGGGAGAAGTAGTACAATGTGTTTTGGGGTGTATTTTTACACATACCCATGCTGGGTGGGAGAAATACCTCTGTAAATGGACAATTGTGTGTAAAAAAATCAAAAGATTGTCATTTACAGAGGTATTTCTCCCACCCAGCATGGGTATGTGTAAAAATACACCCCAAAACACATTGTACTACTTCTCCCGAGTACGGCGATACCACATGTGTGGCACTTTTTTGCACCCTAACTGCACTAAGGGGCCCAAAGTCCAATGAGTACCTTTAGGATTTCACAGGTCATTTTTGTTTCAAGACTACTCCTCACGGTTTAGGGCCCCTAAAATGCCAGGGCAGTATAGGAACCCCACTAATGACCCCATTTTAGAAAGAAGACACCCCAAGGTATTCCGTTAGGAGTATGGTGAGTTCATAGAAGTTTTTATTTTTTTGTCACAAGTTAGCGGAAATTGATTTTAATAGTTTTTTTTCACAAAGTGTCATTTTCCGCTAACTTGTGACAAAAAATAAAATCTTCTATGAACTCACCATACTCCGTACGGAATACCTTTGGGTGTCTTCTTTCTAGAATGGGGTCATTTGTGGGGTTCCTATACTGCCCTGGCATTTTAGGGGCCCTAAACCGTGAGGAGTAGTCTTGAAACCAAATGTCGCAAAATGACCTGTGAAATCCTAAAGGTACTCATTGGACTTTGGGCCCCTTAGCGTACTTAGGGTGTAAAAAAGTGCCACACATGTGGTACCGCTGTACTCAGGAGAAGTAGTATAATGCGTTTTGGGGTGTATTTTTACACATACCCATGCTAAGTGGGAGAAATATCTCTGTAAATGACAATTGTTTGATTTTTTTACACACAATTGTCCATTTACATAGAAATTTCTCCCACCCAGCATGGGTATGTGTAAAAATACACCCCAAAACACATTATACTACTTTTCCTGAGTACGGCGGTACCACATGTGTGACACTTTTTTGCAGCCTAGGTGCGCTAAGGGGCCCAACGTCCTATTCACAGGTCATTTTGAAGCATTTGTTTTCTAGACTACTCCTCGCGGTTTAGGGCCCCTAAAATGCCAGGGCAGTATAGGAACCCCACAAGTGACCCCATTTTAGAAAGAAGACACCCCAAGGTATTCCGTTAGGTGTATGGCGAGTTCATAGAAGATTTTATTTTTTGTCACAAGTTAGTGAAAAATGACACTTTGTGAAAAAAAAACAATAAAAATTAATTTCCGCTAACTTTTGACAAAAAATTAAATCTTCTATGAACTCGTCATACACCTAACATAATACCTTGGGGTGTCTTTTTTTTCTAAAATGGGGTCACTTGTGGGGTTCCTATACCGCCCTGGCATTTTACAGGCCCAAAACCGTGAGTAGTCTGGAAACCAAATGTCTCAAAATGACTGTTCAGGGGTATAAGCATCTGCAAATTTTGATGACAGGTGGTCTATGAGGGGGCGAATTTTGTGGAACCGGTCATAAGCAGGGTGGCCTTTTAGATGACAGGTTGTATTGGGCCTGATCTGATGGATAGAAGTGCTAGGGGGGTGACAGGAGGTGATTGATGGGTGTCTCAGGGGGTGGTTAGAGGGGAAAATAGATGCAATCCATGCACTGGGGAGGTGATCGGAAGGGGGTCTGAGGGTTTGGCCGAGTGATCAGGAGCCCACACGGGGCAAATTGGGGCCTGATCTGATGGGTAGGTGTGCTAGGGGGTGACAGGAGGTGATTGATGGGTGTCTCAAGGTGTGATTAGAGGGGGGAATGGATGCAAGCAATGCACTGGCGAGGTGATCAGGGCTGGGGTCTGAGGGCATTCTGAGGGTGTGGGAGGGTGATTGAGTGCCCTAGGGGCAGATAGGGGTCTAATCTGATAGGTAGCAGTGACAGGGGGTGATTGATGGGTAATTAGTGGGTGTTTAGGGTAGAGAATAGATGGAAACACTGCGCTTGGGTGGTGATCTGATGTCGGATCTGCGGGCGATCTATTGGTGTGGGTGGGTGATCAGTTTGCCCGCAAGGGGCAGGTTAGGGGCTGATTGATGGGTGGCAGTGACAGCGGGTGATTGATGGGTGGCAGTGACAGGGGGTGATTGATGGGTGGCAGTGACAGGGGGTGATTGATGGGTGATTGATAGGTGATTGACAGGTAATCAGTGGGTTATTACAGGGGAGAACAGATGTAAATATTGCACTGGCGAATTGATAAGGGGGGGTCTGAGGGCAATCTGAGCGTGTAGGCGGTCGATTGGGTGCCCGCAAGGGGCAGATTAGGGTCTGATCTGATAGGTAACAGTGACAGGTGGTGATAGGGAGTGATTGATGGGTGATTGATGGGTAATTAGTGGGTGTTTAGAGGAGAGAATAGATGGAAACACTGCGCTTGGGTGGTGATCTGATGTCGGATCTGCGGGCGATCTATTGGTGTGGGTGGGTGATCAGATTGCCCGCAAGGGGCAGGTTAGGGGCTGATTGTTGGGTGGCAGTGACAGGGGGTGATTGATGGGTGATAGGTGATTGGCAGGTGATTGACAGGTGATCAGTGGGTTATTACAGGGAAGGACAGATGTAATTAATGCACTGGCGAATTGATAAGGGGGGGGGGGGGTCTGAGGGCAATCTGAGCGTGTGGGCGGGTGATTGGGTGCCCGCAAGGGGCAGATTAGGGTCTGATCTGATAGGTAACAGTGACAGGTGGTGATAGGGGGTGATTGATGGGTAATTAGTGGGTGTTTAGAGAAGATAACAGATGTAAACGATACATTTGGGAGGTAATCTGACGGCGGGTTTGCGGGCGATCTAATGGTGTGGGTGGGTGATCAGATTGCCCGCAAGGGGCAGGTTAGGGGCTGATTGATGGGTGGCAGTGACAGGGGGTGACAGGGGGTGATTGATGGGTGATAGGTGATTGGCAGGTGATTGACAGGTGATCAGTGGGTTATTACAGGGAAGAACAGATGTAATTAATGCACTGGTGAATTGATAAGGGGGGGTCAGAGGGCAATCTGAGCGTGTGGGCGGGTGATTGGGTGCCCGCAAGGGGCAGATTAGGGTCTGATCTGATAGGTAAAAGTGACAAGTGGTGATAGGGGGTGATTGATGGGTGATTGATGGGTAATTAGTGGGTGTTTAGAGGAGAGAATAGATGTAAACAATGGATTTGGGAGGTGATCTGATGTCGGATCTGTGGGCGATCTATTGGTGTGGGGGGGTGATCAGATTGCCCGCAAGGGGCAGGTTAGGGGCTGATTGATGGGTGGCAGTGACAGGGGGTGATTGACGGGTGATTGATGAGTGATTGACGGGTGATTGACAGGTGATTGACAGGTGATCAGGGGGATAGATGCATACAGTAAACAGGGGGGGGGTGGTCTGGGGGGGGGGTCTGGGGAGAATCTGAGGGGTGGGGGGTGATCAGGAGGGGGCAGGGAGCAGGGGGGGGGATAAAAAAAAAAATAGCGTTGACAGATAGTGACAGGGAGTGATTGATGGGTGATTAGGGGGGTGATTGGGTGCAAACAGGGGTCTGGGGGGTGGGCAGGGGGGGGTCTGATGGGTGCTGTGGGCGATCTGGGGCAGGGGGGGGGAGAAATCAGTGTGTTTGGGTGCAGACTAGGATGGCTGCAGCCTGCCCTGGTGGTCCCTCGGACACTGGGACCACCAGGGCAGGAGGCAGCCTGTATAATACACTTTGTAAACATTACAAAGTGTATTATACACTTTGTATGCGGCGATCGCGGGGTTAACATCCCGCCGGCGCTTCCGTATAGCCGGCGGGATGTTGCGGCGAGCGAGCGGTGACAGGCGCCGGCGGAGGATCGCGTCACGGATGACGCGATCGCTCCGCCCATGCCCTTAAATGGACCGCCGCCTCTGTGGGTGAGGCCGTCCTGCAGGGCTCCACTTCCCCGCCGCCCCTGTGTAGTGGGCGGTCGGGAAGTGGTTAATGACCCTTAAAGGTGCCTTACCCTATCCTTCCATTACCTGCCAAAAGACTAAGATTCTCCAACTCTATCTCCTAACTATATATCTACTCTTACTTATCCATCCTCAATCCTAACCTTTTAATATTTGCCAGTAAAAAAAAAACCTTCCATCAATTTATCCTCTAATTCTAATCCTTACTTTTGATGCAGAAAAGTGTAACAAGCAAAAAATGTGTGATGAAGGCAGTTAAGCCACCCACACCAGAATTGAAAGCATTTCTTTCTAATTTACAGAATTGAAAGTATTTCTTTCTAAATAAAAAACAAACAAAATGAAGACATTCCATTTTAGGCCCGGTTCACATTAGCGTTCGCTATCAGGATTTTCCGGATCGGATCCGGAACGCATACTGTACAAACGGAACGTACGTTCCGCATAGCAATGTAATGTCTATGCGGACGTTCACACGCGTCCGTTCCATACGTACCGGAGCCGGATCGGATCCGGACTCTTTTCTAACATGCGCTATTTTTTGGGTCCGGATCTCCGGCCCACGCATTCTGACCGGAGCCTGACCGGAGCCTGACAGCACCATCCGGAACACAGAAACCAATGGGAAACGGAAGGCACAGAACACACTGCCTACAAAAACCTGACGTTCTACCCCACTTCCTATGCGTAGCCAAGCGGCCATTTCGGATGGGGACACATGGGCCAAGCATGTCTGGAGTGGAGCAGCAGTGACAGACGTGCTGGAGCTGTTTTGGCAGAATGTCGGAGGTGGAGGTGAGGCCCACAGCGGAGGAACCTGATTCTACAGGTGCACCAGGTGCACCTTCTGCTGACCCCAACATTTTTTTATTTAATTTCGCTATTTTTTGCCCACGGATCCTGATGGCAGCCTGATGCATGCCTGATGCAAACGGACCGGATCCTGATCGGATCCTGATCGGAACCGTACGGTTCCGATCAGGATCAGGTCCTGATCCAATCAGGATCCGGTCCGTTTGCAAGGCAAAACGCAAGTGTGAATGGGGCCTTAGCCTGATGACATGATCCTTCATACAACATGACGGGAAAGTAACACCTCTGCACTGGCTTATAGCGGCATTGTATTGAGGTGTCACAAGCCAGAATACAGTCAAAAACTGAGGGGCCAATGGGTGAGAAGGAAAAGAAGTTGCTTCTGGAAAAGGGCCGTTTGAACAGGTGTTATTTTTTCATGAGTGTAAACATTCTGTTTATAATCTAGCTTTAATATATGATGGACAGATATGTATTCACGTATAATGCACAGCTCCCAAATGTCAAGGAGGGAGGACCTAAGTGTAACTGATTCATGTGTTCTCAACCAGAACAACGTATTTTGGTTAGATTTTTTTCATTTACAATTATGTTGCCAACATATATAACACTACTAGCTGATGGCTCGACATTGCCCGGGTATGTATTTGGCTGGTGTTGGCTCTGCCCACTTTTTCTAGCCCTAACACACAATTACTCAATTGCTCAACGACCAAGTTTGGGAGCTTTGCGGTCTTTGGCATCAATAATTTGCATTGAAATGAAACAAATCTAATAGGCTGTTTGTCAACCAATGACCACTGAGGTTTGAGGCTTGTGCCATTAACAGTGCAAGAATGGCAGCAATTAAATATTGCCCTTAAAAAATCAATAGGTGAATTTTGATTGGCTTTTGTAGGCTCCACCCACTTTTCTGAATATTAATCACAGTCACCCAGTGACCAACTGTGCAAAGTTTGAGAACCCTACCATCAACAGTGTAAGAATGGCTGCAGTTTACATTTTCCCAGTGAAATGTGTATTTGTCTCTGCCCACAGTTTGTTTATGGGGATAAAAAGTATCCTATATGTTATTCCAGGTAATGTACTATGTGTGTGCCAAATTTCATTCATATCCAATCAGCCATTGTTGCATGATTGAGTAACAAACATTCAAACATCCTAACATTCGCATTTATAATATTAGTAAGATACCTCCAATTTGTCCACTAGCTCCTTCAGGTAGATACACAAATCATTGACGGAGATGATGGTTTCCTTGTGTTTTGCAATGGTCTTTTCAATGTACTTCATGCCATCTTCTGCTCCTGTAAATATATTTCCAAAGCATACATAAGTGGAATACATACTTTTTACTACCGGGATGTACAAGTCAGTATAGAGGTGTCAGTTATTATTGATAATTAAATAGGAACTCCTAGAGAGTCCATATTCCTTACCCCTCTCTGGGTAGGATTAGAGGTCCTCCATGCAATAAAACCTTTAAAAATATAAACCTTGTTCTGGGACCACTTATCTCCCTTTGCTCCCAAGGCTTTTTTCGGCAAATAGCTCAACTATCCTCCCGGCAATGTGTGCTACAAGTTACGCTATTAGTGCAGTACTCAAGTAACGTGAGCATTGCTGTGGTAACAAGCGTTACTAACAGTAACACTAATTTGTAATGCACATTATCATATCAACGCTCGCGCTGTTCGAGTACTGCGGGTTGTGCTAATAACGTTACTCACAGTACACGCTGCTAATGGTAATATTGCCCTGCGCTTTCTGTGCTTGAGAATATTACTGCGCCTCTGTGCATCAGACCCAAGCTGTCTAAAAAGTACATGGAAAATAGATGTTTAGATGATATGAAAATATGAAGACTTCATACATGCTAAACTGTATTGATGTTAAAAAAAAAAAAGCAAAACGTTTTGAATCAGGATGATTCAGTTTGATGGCTAACTTAAAAGAATAAACTTTCGGTTATTCCACCTTCATCAGACTTTAATCCTATATGCAAAACGAGTCTCCACGGATGACCAAATTGACCATCTCCAGTTTGCCTACAAAGCGAACAAATCCGTAGACGACATAATCAACATCAGCCTGGAGCACATCCTGCCCCACCTGGACAAACCGGACACATATGCCAGAGTTCTCCTCCTCGACTTCAGCTCTTCCTTCAATACTATCAGCCCCAACATCCAATACGACAAGCTGACGCAACTCAACCTGCACCCCTCCCTCTGCACATGGCTGAAGGACTTCCTCACCAACAGGACCCAAGTGGTAAAGCTTGACACCTTCAGCTCGCTAGTGCAAACCACCAACACAGGTGCCCCACAAGGTTGTGTTCTGTCGCCAATCTTGTTCTCCCTTTATACAAACTTCTGCACATCACAGTCCGACTCAGTTAAGGTGATTAAATTTGCAGATGATACCACTATCATGGGCCTAATGGACAAGAGTGGCAAACAAGCCTGCCATCTGGAGATAGAAAACATCTGCAACTGGTGTAAGACAAGACAAGACAAATAACATTTATATCGCACTTTTCTCCTGGCAGACTCAAAGCGCCAGAGCAGCAGCCACTAGGGCGCGCTCTATAGGCAGTAGCAGTGTTAGGGAGACTTGCCTAAGGTCTCCTACTGAATAAGTGCTGGCTTACTGTAAGGACAACAAGCTCATCCTAAACTCAGCTAAAACTGTAGAACTGACCATTGATTTCAGGATTAACCCTCCTGCACTCTCCCGGTCCTCATACAGGGCTCTGAGGTCGCCAGAGTCCACAGCACCTGCCTCCTAGGCACCAACATCTCCAGAGACCTAGTTTGGGATGAAAACTCCTCCAGACTGCAGAAAAAGGACCAACAACGGTTGTTCTTTCTGCGCCAACTGAAAGTTTGGTATGTCCCGCGCCCTCCTGACTTGCTTCTACTCCTCCACCATAGAGTCGATTCTCTGTACCTCCATCATCATATGGTATTCAGGCGCCTCCACCAGGGACAAACTCAAAATACAGAGAGTTATCAAATCTGCCTAAAAGATTACTGGAGCTCCCCTCCCATTTCTAGACCTCCTACACCATTCCAGGCTGAAATCCAGGGCAGTCAGTATCGCAGCAGATCCCTCCCACCCTGGCAACCGCTTCCTCAATCTACTCCCATTGGGTCGCTGCTTCAGGACCATTGTCATCAAGACCTCCAGACCCAGGAACTCTTTCTTTCCCCAAGGTGTCCTG
Source organism: Hyperolius riggenbachi (assembly GCF_040937935.1). Taxonomy (NCBI): domain Eukaryota; kingdom Metazoa; phylum Chordata; class Amphibia; order Anura; family Hyperoliidae; genus Hyperolius; species Hyperolius riggenbachi. The sequence goes on along the minus strand of NC_090652.1, from coordinate 242,455,438 downwards.
GCCCTCAACTCAGCCACCCCCCTCACCTAATCCAGCCACACACTGAGAAATGCAGTTGTTATCCACACTGCGCTCTGAATGTGTATTGTAAAGTGTAAACTGTATGGTACTGTAAACTGGATTGTAAATTGTAGAATTGTAGTATTGCAATTATATTCCCAATTCCTGCAGTGTATTATAACATGTACTGGAAATTGTTTATCGTACTATCATAATACAGTGGGATGCGAACGTTTGGGCAACCTTGTTAATCATCAGGATTTTTCTGTATAAATTGTTGGTTGTTATGATAAAAAATGTTAGTTAAATATACCATATAGGAGACACACACAGTGATATTTGAGAAGTGAAATGAAGTTTATTGGATTTACAGAAAGTGCGCAATAATTGTTTAAACAAAATTAGGCAGGTGCATAAATTTGGGCACCACAAAAAAGAAATGAAATCAATATTTAGTAGAATCTCCTTGTGCAGAAATTACAGCCTCTAAACGCTCCCTGTAGGTTCCAATGAGAGTCTGGATTGTGGTTGAAGGTATTTTGGACCATAACTCTTTACAAAACATCTCTAGTTCATTCAGGTTTAATGGCATCTGAGCATGGTCAGCTCTCTTTAACTCACACCACAGATTTTCAATTATATTCAGGTCTGGGGACTGAGATGGCCATTCCAGAATGTTGTACTTGTTCCTCTGCATGAATGCCTTAGTGAATTTTGAGCAGTGTTTAGGGACAACGGTCTTGTTGAAAGATCCAGCCTCGGCGCAGCTTCAGCTTTGTCACTGATTCCTGGACATTGGTCTCCAGAATCTGCTGATGCTGAGTGGAATCCATGTGTCCCTCAACTTTGACTAGATTTCCAGTCCCTGCACTGGCCGCATAGTCCCTAAGTATGATGGAACCACCACCATATTTTACTGTAGGTAGCAGGTGCTTTTCTTGGAATGCTGTGTTTTTTTTCCTCCATGCATAACGCCCCTTGTTATGCCCAAATAACTCAATGTTAGTTTCCAAAATGAAGCTGGCTTGTCCAAATGTGCTTTAGCATGCCTCAAGCGGCTCTGTTTGTGCTGTGGGTGAAGAAAATGCTTCCTCTGCATCACTCTCACATACAGCATCTCCTTGTGTAAAGTGCACTGAATGGTTGAATGATGCACAGTGACTCCATCTGCAGCAAGATGATGTTGTAGTTCTTTGGTGCTTGTCTGTGGGTTGACTCTGACTGATTTCACCATGCGTCGCTTCTGTCTATCCAAGATTTTTCTTGGTCTGCCACTTCAAGCCTTAACTTGAACTGAGCCTGTAGTCTTCCATTTCCTCAATATGTTCCTAACTGTGGAAACAAACAGCTGAAATCTCTAAGACAGATTTCTATATCCTTCCCCTAAACCATGATGGTGAAAAATCTTTGTCTTCAGGTCATTTGAGAGTTGTTTTGAGACCCCCATGTTGCTACTCTTCATAGAAAATTAAGAGGAGGGTAACGTACAAATGACCCCCTTAAATACTCTTTCTCATAATTGGATTCACCTGTGTATGTAGGTCAGGGGTCACTAAGCTTACCAGGCCAATTTGAGTTCCAATAATTAGTTCTAAAGGTTTTGGAATCAATAAAATGACAAATTTATGCACCTGCCTAATTTTATTTAAACAATTATTGTGCACTTTCTGTAAATCCAATACATTTCATTTCACTTCTCAAATATCACTGCATGTGTCTCCTATATGATATATTTAACTGATATTTTTTATCGTAACAACCAACGATTTATACAGGAAAATCATGAAGATTAACAAGGTTGCCCAAACTTTCGCATCCCACTGTATGTTCCTCATTCTTTTATGTTCCTGTCCTGAAGGTTGCTGCTCTGTACTGCCAAAAACAATTCCTTGTACGATCCTGTACTTGGCAAATAAAATCTATTCTATTCTAAAACGTATTTCTTTTACTGATGGCTAACACCGTACAATACTGTACTGCTACTGTTAAAAAAATGATAACATCAGTGAATTTTAACATTCCCTTTAGGACTAATTAGTCTAGATTTTTTGAAAGGTAAATACCATGTGTCCCACAAAATAAGAGCAGGTCTTAGATTCCTTTTTTCTCCCAAAAATGTATAAGGGCTTATTTTCAGCCAATGTTTTATTTTTTTCATGTATGACAATCTACCAGTACATGTATTCATTTACTGGAATAATGATCTCCATTTTCCCCATATAGCTGCATTAGCTAAATCAAAGAGAAGTGGTTTAATCTTTCCATCAACTTTAGCCATTAATATCAATCAAAAGACATGATTTATCTATCATTTCACTTTGCTTTACAGTTGTTTCACATCTATTTATGACTGTCTTGTCTAATGGAATGCACCAAATCTAATCAAATGTACCAAACTGATTTGTGAGATTCTCATTGACCGATCGGACGTTTGACGAAAATTTCACAAAACTGGCAGCAATGATTTCACTCATCCCAAGTCAAATATTAGTCCCTCATGTTTACTACGATAACTACGGCTAACTGGGGCTTATATTGGGGGTATGGCTTGTAATGCAAACTTTCTAAAAATTAAAGCTAGGGTTTATTTGTAGTTAGGTTTGACTTTCGGGTGAACACTATAGGTGAATTTATGTACATATGTATTTATGCGCATGTACCTGTGTTTTCTGTTAATAAGAGTTACCATATTTGCACACAATGTTATGTCCATCAACAGACATAAGTGTTCCTGCAACAAAGTTATACATTTTTAAAGGTTATATTGCACCGACAGCCTCCACTACTACTCCTTATCCTGAACCCTAGTATATATACACTAATATATACACTAATGTCAATACACTGGGAAATGTCCTAGTAACAACTTGTTTTGAAGAGGAACAGTAAAAAAAAGAACATGCACAACTAAAGGGGCATCCAGTGGTCCAATTTCAAGCTACGTACAATTTACATTAAATTTGCAGCAACCCAGATATATTTGCATCACAGTCATTGACCATCTCTAGCAGTGGTGTACTTATAACGGTGTGCAAGGGGCAGTAGTAGTAGCCAATCGTCTACGATCAGCAACAACGTCTGACAATCCTCGTGCCCACTTTATCTCATCCTGATTAGTCAACTCTCTCAGAAGGTTTTTTTAAGCTCCTCGTTTTACTCCTCTGATCTTTAAGGTCAACCATAAAGTTTATAATGCTTGCAGGTACCTTAAAATACTTTGTAGTATCCTGATAGCATGACCACCACTACACTACCCTAGCAGCAGGACCACTTGAAGAGGGTGGATGCTGCTTCCTGCACCAACTTCTTGTTGGACATATGACTATAATTCCCATAATCCCTAGCAGTGTCTGATAGCTGGTAACATCAGTTTATAGTTCTGTTGGCTTTCCCATGAAAGGAGTTGTATAGGGTGACCAAAAGAGACACCCTGGAAAAAAAATACAGACAATGGGAGTCTCAATAGCGTAATAAGTAATGGTAAAATTGTGGTGAAGAGTGGTACTCACAAACAGACGGGCAACCAACTACTGGAGGCAGGTGGAGATCAACGAACGCATGAGGTGTTCCTCATGCAGGCTTGATTTATTTCTGGCATTGTATTTGGTCTGAGGAAGTGGGCAGGGACCCACGAAACGTGTTTCCTAGTGCTTGATAAAATTTGTTTATTCCATATAGGAATTTGTCATTATTGAGGTAAGCCACCTCAACCTTTTTCTATTTTAGCGTTTTTTGTAACACAGTTTTTTCAATATTTGGGCGCCTCTTCCCCCCCTTGTTCCTGTGAAAGGGATCAATCAAAGTAGCTCCCATTGAGATCCCAACACAGGAATTGCAGCCATGTTTGTTTGTTTTTTACAGCAACATCTGCAGGCAAATAGACAGAACAGGCAAGACTTCTTTTAATTCTACACATATACAGTATAGATGCAAGGATGTCTTATTTACATACTGCCTTCCTCTTTAAAGAGTAAAGGTCACCAAAATCCTAAAATTTAAAACTCATACAAATAAGAAGTACATTTCTTCCAGAGTAAAATGGGCCATACATTACTTTTGTTTGCTGCACACCTTTTTGGCAGTTAGACAGAGCAACTGCCATTCACTAAGTACTTTTTAAAAATAAAAATAAAAACCTGAGAACCCCCCATGTGAAAATGGGCTAGTCCAAAATCTGTCGGTAATGTCAGATTTCCACCACTTATTACAGCAACATAGAAAAAAAGTAATTTATGGCTCATTTTATGCAGGATGAAACGTACATGTATTTTACATTTTAAGATTTTTGCGACAGAGGTCCTTTAACCACTTGCCGACCGCCTACTTCATATTGGCGGCGGCAAAGTGGCAGCCCCAGGACCACGTAACGCAGAATGGCGTCAGGTCCTGGGGCACTGTTTTGCCAGGGATCGCGCGCTGGGATGCGCGCGCATCCGCCGGCAATAGGCTCCGCCCACCCGCGACGTCAACCCGCCGGCCAATCGGAAGCGCCGGCGGGTTGTTAACCCGACGATCACCGGATAGAAAGCGTATAATACGCTTTGTAATGTTTACAAAGTGTATTATACAGGCTGCCTCCTGCCCTGGTGGTCCCAGTGTCCGAGGGACCACCAGGGCAGGCTGCAGCCACCCTAGTCTGCACCCAAACACACTGATCTGCCCCCCCCCCTGCCCCCTGATCGCCCACAGCACCCCTCAGACCCCCCCCTGCCCACCCCCCAGACCACTGTTTGCACACAATCACCCCCCTAATCACCCATCAATCACTCCCTGACACTATCAACGCTATTTTTTTTTAGTCCCTAAACTGCCCCCTGGGTACTCCTGATAACCCCCACACCCCTCAGATTCTCCCGAGACCCCCCCCCCAGACCCCCCCCCCCCCCCTGTGTACTGTATGCATCTATCCCCCCTGATCACCTGTCAATCACCTGTCAATCACCCATCAATCACCCATCAATCACCCCCTGTCACTGCCACCCATCAATCAGCCCCTAATCTGCCCCTTGCGGGCAATCTGATCACCCACCCACACCAATAGATCGCCCGCAGATCCGACATCAGATCACCTCCCAAGTGCAGTGTTTACATCTGTTCTCTACTCTAAACACCCACTAATTACCCATCAATCACCCATCAATCACCCCCTATCACCACCCATCAGATTAGTCCCTAATCTGCCCCTTGCGGGCACCCAATCACCCGCCCACACGCTCAGATTGCCCTCAGACCCCCCCTTATCAATTCGCCAGTGCATTATTTACATCCGTTCTTCCCTGTAATAACCCACTGATCACCTGTCAATCACCCCCTGTCACTGCCACCCATCAATCACCCCCTGTCACTGCCACCCATCAATCAGCTCCTAACCTGCCCCTTGCGGGCAATCTGATCACCCACCCACACCAATAGATCGCCCGCAGATCCGACATCAGATCACCTCCCAAGTGCAGTGTTTACATCTATTCTCTCCTGTAAACACCCACTAATTACCCATCAATCACCCCCTATCACCACCTGTCACTGTTACCCATCAGAATAGACCCTAATCTGCCCCTTGCGGGCACCCAATCACCCGCCCCACACTCTCAGATTGCCCTCAGCGTGGATCGGAGGGGTTGGCCGTAGAGCTGCGCAGCCGCACTAGCGGCCAGGCGGACTGCGCAGCCGCGGCTAGAGGAAGCGGCCATATTGGGAGCGGAACGAGAGCCCGACCCGGCCTGTGGGGTCGCGATCGGCACGGGGGGCGATCACAGGAAGGGGACCCGGCGGAACTGCACGGAGGGCGCGGACGGCGTCCTCCGTGCAATTAAACATCTTAAAGGTACTTGGCTTTTTTTAGCCATTTTGGCCTCGTAAGTCCTTTAAGGGGTTTTATGACTGCAGTCCTTAAGTGGTTAATATCTGCCCAAAATAACAGCATGGCACGCACAACATAAAATACATTGCTGTGTGCAAGAAATAGTAAGCTATACTGTATATCATATATGCAATTGTACACAAGCACAGAATCTGAATAACTACAGTGGCAGTGAAGCTGACATCAGTGACCTTCAGGGGATTAGTCATAAGCAGTCAGCTGGGAGCAGGAAAATGCCAGAACTCAGGATTAGAAGTTTATCTCACACACATGCAGTTCTAATAAATCCCCCCCGAGAAGCTGCCTTGTCATATAAACCAACTACAAGACACTATCTGCATGGAGTTTGTATGTTTCTTTTTGCATTTCTCCCACTGCCCAATACATAGGTTAATTGGATTCTTCCCAGAATTGGCATGGAGTGTGATAGGGAGATTAGATTACGTGGACCATTGAGCGACAGTGACAGATGTGAATGTAGTCACGTACATGGCAAACTGCTGTATATTATATTATTGCAGTATAAATACAAGAAATACATGAAATAAAACAGTAAAAAAAAATATTGCCAGCTAACTACTGTGGATTCAGTATTTTTAACGAGCAGTTGCTGTGTATTGAACAATAACATTTTACCATGTATATCACTTCAGGCAGAGATCTTGTGCATCATACCGCATTGGGACCATATGCTGGTGCTCTTAAAGTGCACCTGAACATATAACATAGGACAGAAGGAAAACATATAGAAATGCACCCTGTATGTATTTAGAGAGTTCAGCCTGTTTAAGTCCCTCTCATCTGTGACTTATCTCAACTGTAATTTGATCTTTCAGCTGTGTAAGCTATGGAATGTCCGCTGCCTCGGCAGAGCAGCTGATTTGTAAACACAGGATGTTAACCCAATGTCTGCTTCCATGAAAGCAGGAAGCAGACACACTGCATATTTATTGCAGGATTTGTATCAGCTGTAAGAAAGAAATGTTTGTTCTTTAAAGGTTATTATGCTGTTGCTTATCTTTTAGAGCAGAGAGGAAGTTTTGAGTTCAGTTCCGCTTTAACTTTTTAGGCAACTTTTCCACGAGAAGCTGAAGGCAGTGAATTCACTGCCTATTACAGCTTCTCAAACACCTGCCAGACATTAGGTAGTGCTCAGCATGTGTGTTTGAAAGGCTTTCCCCTATGGAGTCACATCTGAGGGCAAACATCCTCAGATGTGGCATGTTGCTGGTTATTTGCCCACGTGTGTCAAATGACGACAGGAGTGGTGTTACAAATGTTGCCATTCAATTGCATGAAATTGCTGCTGGAAGCACTCAGTTCAACCTCCCATGAGCCTTTGCTAGGAGTGCTCACATGACATGCATCAGAGCCAGGTTATAGGAGGCAATCAGTATGAACACTCTCACTCATGCTCTCAAGTCACATCATTTATAAAACACTAAGGTCACACCATTTATAAAACACTTTACAAAGGGGCTAAAATGGAAAGTGGCTGAGAGGGGAAAGACATCTTTAGAGCCTGGCTACATAGCTTCTATTAAAAACTCAGTCACAAATGACTCTGAGGTAACTCCTCTATGTAGTTTATACTTGTTGGATTCCAAGGGGGTGTGGCCAAATCAACAGCACCTATTAATTCTTACCTTGTGCACACACAATCATATGAGAACTGTACAATCACTTTTCACAGGCAGCAATAAAAGCACCGGGGGCATGGTTTAAAACAGATAGTACTTATTTTCAAAAACACAAAGTGAAATATTCTGTAGGATGCAAAAAAACTTCTACAAGAAACACAGAAGACACAGAAAGCCAAAGCCCTACGCTTTGGCTTTAATTGGCATGGAGCTTCTCTCCAGATGCGTACATGGCACGCACATGTTAATTGGCATGGAGCTTCTCTCCAGATGCGTACATGGCACGCACATGTTAATTGGCATGGAGCTTCTCTCCAGATGCGTACATGGCACGCACATGTTAATTGGCATGGAGCTTCTCTCCAGATGCGTACATGGCACTTTGCCACCCGGTCACTTTGGCGCAGTGTGAAACCCCGGGCAACGCTAAATACTATTCCCTCTCCGAGTCGTAGTGACTCCGAGGGAGAAGTAATTTGGGATCCGGCAACCACTAGATCCCCAAATGACCCGTACGCGGGCCGCAGACTACAGCATTGCTACTACAGCTGTACCCATCTCAGGCACTACGAGGCGCGCTCCAAGAAGCCCTGGCTAGTCTCCCGACACCACAGCGGCTTGTGGCCTACAGACACGTCTCATCCTCCGTGCTTCTGTTCTCAATGGTTGAAGCTATCACTGCCACTCATTGCTAATGGTGGGAGTAAGGCTAATTCACAGTCCTTTCAACAAAGTCTCTAGTGATATCATACTAGGGGCTGTGGGAAGAGATTAAATCAGGGCAGGCTCTAGACTATACACACACCTTATAAGGATAAATACACAATGGTAAACTTTGATTGGAGTAAATTACAGGCTTAAAACTTAACTTTTAATAATTAGCCTATAAGCATTGGTCATCTGCAAGGCTATTGTGTAATGTGTGACTTAACAGTGGATCGGGGATAAATATAGCAGTATTCCCCCTATGACCATTCACTGGAATTTCCCCAATTAACATTGCAGGATAGAGAAATACACCACCCAAAAAAAAACCTTCATGTTTCACCCCCCTAAAAATGGGGGCTTTGTCAGAGGTACATTAAAGTGCTCGTGCTAGAGTGCGCCTGTGCTAAAGTGCATACTGCTATCAATATAACATCACATATCACAACACATAATAACAGTCTTCCGGCTGGAGTAGCTATCACAAGCTTCATGGATTAATACACTTCAGGCATTGCATAAACTTGCTTACCATAAATGTGTTTTGCTAAATTGATCATCTGCTCCACTCTTTCCTCTTGCTGTGGCAGAGTCGGCTGTACAAACTTATTAAACTGTTTCAGAAGTACCTCCACTGCTTCCTTTGTTTTACATTCTGCGGAGTAACGTCCTACTCGCACCACTGTTCCACAGGCTTCGTCGCACCAAAACTGACTCTTACGGTTAGAAAGAAACAATCACATTCTGTTAAAAGAATAGCATCACCCAGCATTTCTGATTTAAAGGGCAATATTTAAAAGGACCTTCCACTAGCAGTCTAAATAAAGATGGATATCAGAAGGCAACTCTACCTTTGAATTTGTCTACCTTCTGCAGACCCTAGCAACAAGACCTATCTCAAAAGCATATGGATACAGAAGATGGAATGTGTTAAACTCCACTTCTTCATAGATGCCACAATCTAAGTCACACCCCATGACGTTGTTTAACACAGAAGAAAACTGAAAATTAACTAGGAATACTGTAGGAAAGGAATACTGTAGGGGGGTCGGGGGAAATAAGTTGAACTTACCCAGGGCTTCTAATGGTCCCCCACAGACATCCTGTGCCTGTACAGCCACTCACCGATGCTCTGGCCCCGCCTCCGGTTCACTTCTGGAATTTCAGACTTTAAAATCTGAAAACCACTGCGCCCGCGTTGCCATGTCCTCGCTCCTGCTGATGTCACCAGGAGCGTACTGCGCAGGCACAGACCATACTGGGCTTGTGCTTTACACGTGACTCCTGGTAAAGTCAGCGGGAGCAAAGACAAGGCAACGCAGGCGCAGTGGTTTTCAGACTTTAAAGTCTGAAATTCCAGAAGTGAACCGGAGGTGAGGCCGGAGCATCTGTGAGTGGCTGCGTGGGCACAGGACGTCTGCGGGGGACCATTAGAAGCCCCGGGTAAGTTCAACTCTTTTTCCCCCGACCCCCCTACAGTAATC